>NC_060287.1:38483-324108 GCF_021613505.1 Equus quagga | reverse complement strand
CCAATGCAGTTCTCAGAGACAAGCTCCTTCTCACAAAATGTCTGCCAGTGCAGTTCTCAGAGACAAGTTCCTTGTCACTTTAACATTCAACACAACATAGCAGGTTTTTTGGTTTGGTTTCCTGTCTCAAACATGTGTGTTTACACACACATACATATACAAGTTTGACTAAATGAAGGAAAAGAGTATTCGGTCAGTATTTATACACGTGGAAGTCACTGTCACTATAAAACTAACACTGGTGATTTGAAACCTTTGCAAAGCATTTAAAGTGCTGAAACGGACATTTCATCATTTACATTGAAAAAAAAATACAACCCAATTTATTGCTGCACATACTGCTACAAATTTTGTGAGGCTTTGAAATTTCTGGATTGTGGATTTGGAATATTTCTGTCCTCCAGGAATGCCTTAGAGGAACAAATTTGGAATGTAAATTGGCCTTTAAGAAGTCCACTGAGTTAGATGGCTGGACGCATGTCAGTTTATGAGTGTGCTACAGCCCTCACAGAGAGACCGGACTGATGAAGAACTGCCTGTTCCTGTTGCTGTCAGTCTGATGTTCCCTTGAGAGATGCAGTTTATAGGTGCCATACAGTAACTGTAAAATACTTGGGGAAGGAGGGGAGAGAGTGGGATTTAGAAATGTCTGGCAGCTCAAGGATCTGGTTTGAATTCCAAGTAGCAGCTGAGACAACTGTGTAATAGCTTTACATTCCCAAAGGAGAAGGAATTAACAAAAAGACAGCTAGGTTCTTTTGGGCTTTTTTTGAGGATAGATAATGCTAATGCTTCTCAACAAGATCATTACTTTTAAGTTTTAAAAATAATATATTTTCACACCCAGAGAAATTGAAACACAGAATTTACAATCAATGTGCCTGTCTAGATGGAATTATATAAATAAATCTGGTTATGTAATGTGTGAGCCATTAATGTCATAGCCTAAATATAACATGATGTATAAAATATCTGGATTACTGCATTCAACTGTTATAATACTTTGCACAGTTTAGACATTGGGGTAGGCAAATTTTATACAGCACTTTTTAAGTGATCCCAATAATATAAAAATACCAACATCATTTTATTTTAAGCAATGTTAAACAACAAAAAATCAACTGAGTCATTTAAAAGATCAAATTGGCTTTACTGAATGATTCAGGAATTGGGTAGCATCGCATCCAGCAAATAGGAAGAAGCTCCATGGAGCTGCAGAAAGAGGAAAAGTTTTTAAAGGCAGAGCGGGAGAAGAAAAAAGGAAATTACTGGCAAAGACTGCATTGTTTTAGGCAAAGCCTCCTTCCTAAGGGGAGTGGAAGGGATCTTTCACCACCTTCCTCGTGCTGACCAGGAAATTCCAGGTCGGCTGATTAAAGGTCCCATTTCTGAGGAAGACGGAAACTGACTCGGTGAAGCATTGTCTTGGTTTGCCGCCACGGTGCCTAACACAAGTGACTCCATTTGGGGTCTGTTGACTCCGTTTTAACAGCAATCATTGTTTTCATTGAATTATTGAAGTCAGCAATATTAGATATTTAACTAGGAAACCCGAAGATCAATAATATAACCCAACTGCTAAAAATATAGAATTAAATGGTAATTATAAGCAATAAGATACTGTAATATAACATTTACTGACATTTCAAAATTAAGAAAAGCTGAAGTTGGGAATTACATATATTTTTTAAATCAACTACTGATAGAAATGTATGTGATACCTGGAGATGGAATTTTTCTAAATGTTTTTTATTTTAAGTTGTTTTGTTGTTTTATTGTGATATAACTGATTTGTCTAAGTAAGATTTGGATAAATTGCCTGGCGGAATCTTAGTAATCTCATTGTAGCAAAAATCATGAAATTTGTTTTAATACATACCATTGGCCCTTGGTGTCCACAGGTTCCACTTCTGTGGACTCAACCAACCGCAGATCAAAAGACCTACGATGGTTGCATCTGTACTGAACATGCACAGACTGTTTTTTCCAAGTCATTATTCCCTGACAATACAGTATAACAACTATTTACATGGAATTTGCATTGTATTAGGTAGTATAAGTAATCTAGAGATGAGTTAAAGTATATTGGAGAATGTGTGTAGGTTGTGTGCAAATACTATGCCGTTTTATACAAGGGATTTGAGTATCCACAGATTTGGGTGTCCACGGAGGTCTGGAACCAATTCCCCATGGATACTTAGGGACAACTGTACCCTACTTTCCAGCTCTGAAACTGCAGTCAGAACTTCCAGCAGATGCTCCTTCAGTTTTAAGAACGTGAATCAGACTTTGGCTAAAGTCAGAGCATCCTATTTAGGGGAACTTCTCTTAGAAAAAAAATCTGATGTGATGACTTTGGTGCAAACAAGAAGTTAAAAGAACTTGTCACTAACTGGGCCTGGGGGTGTGTGCCCTGAAGGGTGAATCAGCATTCACTCTTCCACTCTGGCCATCTGCTCTTGGCCTTGTTTCCTTTTATAGCTGCCTGTCTCTGATTTCTATGGCTTACCAGCCAGGCGGCAGCTGTTGGACTGTCTTCCTAAAGATGCTTAAGCCTCAAGCCTGAAACTTCACAGAAAAGGAAATATTAATTTGTAAACATCATCACCCTTCCATCACTTTGTGACTGAATCATGGGGAAAACCTGGGGTAATTTGTAAACACCCCAGCACACAGAAGTGTTTCCTATTTCACACCTTTTCTCTATCTTAAGGGGGAGCAAGGTCCAGATGCTCATGTAATTCCCACTCTAACCCCACACATTTTGAAAATTCCAAAGGGCAAAAGTGGAAAGGAAAAATACTTAGGTAGGTGTGATGCTTACCACATGTACCAGATTTCAAGTATTTTTCATCAAGCATTAAAATATTCCAGAAATTTCAACATTTTTGCCTCAAAAATGCCTATTTCATACTGACTCTCATACCTAGAAAGCCATGTGTTTTCCATTCCATGTCCTCGTTAGTTTGGAAAATATAGTCCAGCGGGGTTTGGTAGAAAGCCTGTGACTCTGGGACATATCATGAAGTCTCTTCTCATCAAATTAGCACAATCATTTAGACTCACAAGACACAAGCATATTATTTGCACACAACATGTACATATTAGTGCTAATTTTATTTGGTTTAGCTCAATGGTAAACGTCCTATGAATAATGATACCTGATCATTGTCATCATAGATCCCTCAAGATACAAACTCACTGAAGTTCAAACGTTCCTATTTTTATTCATAAGGGAAAATTGCAAAACAACCAGCAACAGGTGTAGGGGAGGAAGAAATTTTCCTCTACTCTTCTAGGTTCTCCTGGCTAGTCTAAGAATTAAATTGACATGAGACAGATTAACAGGAGAAAATCAAATTTAATTTTGTATAAAAGGGAACCCCACAAACATGAGAGAGTCAGAGACAACATATACGTGAGAAGTTTAGAGACAAAAGGTAAAATGAGGTACATATGCCATCTTGAACTAAGGGTTGGGATAGGTGCCTGAGACCTGAGAGGGGAGGAGAGTCACTCACAGCACGATAAGAAGAGCAGATGTTCAGTAATTAGAACTTTGCTCTGCCATACAGATAAGTCATAAAAATTGATTTCTGGTGGTAACTCTCATTACGGGCAAGGCCCCACATTTAAATTCTTTAAGGGAGGGGTAAAAGTTTCTCTGGAGCTCACAGGGTCTTGATTGCCTCTTGCTCAAAATCTTCCACGTGCCCAAGTGGCACATTTGGGGAGGCCTGTTCTGAACTCCTTCAAGGACATTTTACTGTAAATAATATCATCCTAAATGATCCTATAAACAATGACACAGAAATGTACAGTAAAAGACCACTCATGCTACGTTCAAAGTTCCCAAAACTCATGTAAAGTGTGTCCCAATCAGCTTCGCCCCAAGCCAGAAATATCTGTCATTATTCTCATTTCTGTTATCAAAAGTACGTATTCTCAAAGGGTCCTTGTATAAAGGAAATACATTATCCAGAATGTGTACCAGTTTATCATTTTGGCCTTCATGATCCAATTGGTAAGATTAGATTCTTTTGGCTTTCCACCATAGGCTAGGATCTATAATAGGATAAATAGATTTTGAAAAGAATGTGTATAGTTTTGGTAAAGTCCTAAACACAGTGCCATTCTGAAATAGCACACAGAATTGGAGTGGTAGAAGGAGATCCCTTGGGCAGCCACGAGGATGAGCTCATGAAGACAGTGGATTTCTATTAGAGGTTATTTAGGAAAATAAACAACTACAAAAACAAGCTTTCTGCTATGACACTTTTAGGGGCTGAACTGTGTCCCCTCCAACTTCATATGCCGAAGTCCTAATGCTTGGGAACTCAGAATGTGACTGTATTTAAAGATGCAATTAAGGTAAGATGAGATCATATGGGTGGACCCCAATCAACTTCTGTCCCTATAAAAAGAGAAATTTAAGACACAGACACACAGAAGGAAGACCATGTGAAGACACCAGAGGAAGATAGTCATGTGCAAGCCAAGAAGAGAGGCTCCGGGAGAAACAGCCCTGCCGACACCTTGATCACAGACTTCCAGCCTCCAGAACTGTAAGAAAGTGAACGCCTATTGTTCAAGCCACCCAGTCTTTGTTTTGGCAGCCCTGGCAAACCAACGTAGTCATTTTTTCCAGTGTGCTCACCAGGATGGGAAGTCACCCTTAGGCCTAATGGCATATTACATAGTTAAAGAGTTTCAAGCATAATTTAATGCAGTTTGACAAGATTAAAGAAGTAACATTCAAAAGTCTTCATAAATTTGAAGTCAAGAAAAGAAGAAAATGCCAAAACACGAAGAAAGCTTCCAACAGACCAAGTCAGAAAAATCATGAATGGGATGACTTAAACCAGGAAAAATAAGACAAGGGGAAAAATACGTTAAGAAACAAACAGTATGGAGTCTACACTGGTAATATTGAGCTGGAATTGCCAATGGCCTGAAGAATATCAAATAAAATAAGATATGATATTTTGATATCCTGAATATTGGATAATAGGGCGAGGTATCCAAATTATAACTGTGAGTACTCTATTTTACTTTAAAACTATATCACTATAAGTCAAATTAAAAATAAAACTTTACTTGGAGTTTTTTTTCAGAAAGACCATTTTTAAAACATACGACTCTATTATGTGCTTATCCCACACAGTTCGGCAAACCAGGCTGACAAAAGGGCAACTGGGACAAGAATTTAAATATAAACATGAGTATAGTTTATAGCATCTTTTATCATACTGTGTGCTAAACTGCATGCTACTGAGAGATTTATTGAAAATAGTTTTTATTTTCTTAACTTTTCTGCTTTTACCATTTATGCTCACTATAACTAAAGAAGGAACTGATGAGTTGTGGTATTTAAGCCCAAATGAGTATTTAATTGAGCATTTCATAAGACATGACAATATGACGTGAAAATCAGTATGAAAGTCACATAAAAATAAAGAGGAGGGGGTAAATATAGTGTTTGGGGCTAATTTAAAGTGAAACAGAATTGGAAGATAACAAAATGTGACTAAAGTGGCCTTTCTAATAAATCTTTTTCCTAGATATTCCTGAGCAAAAGAGACATAAAAGTACTCAGCCAATCCTGGGAGAGAAATTGATCTAATCTCTTGATCCCAGAGCCCATTTTGCTACCGTGGCAGTTTCCACCCTCTAGAAGAGGTCTTAAGTGTTTATCCTCCCTACCTTGACCATGATTTTGATACTGAGATATTCTCTTCTATTCATTTTCAACATTTTTTTATTTTTTATATGTTTTATTTGTATTATTAATTTTTAAATTTATTTATTTTTCATTGAGGTAACCACCAAACTGTTCTCTGTATCTATGTGTTAGTTTGCTATTGTTGTTGTTTTCATCTTCCACATATGAGTGAAATCATACAATATTTGTCTTTCTCCATCTGAGCTATTTTACTTAGCATAATACCCTTAAGGTCCATCCATGTTGTTGTAAATGACAAGATTTTGTCTTTTTTTAATGGCTTAGTAGTATTACATTGTATGTAAATATACAGACCACATCTTCTTTATCCATTTACCCGTTAATGGGCACTTAAGTTGTTTCCAGTTCTTGGCTATTGTGACTAATGCTGCAGTGAACATAGGAGTGCATATATCTTTTTGAATTAGGGGTTTCATGTTCTTCGGATAAATACCCAGAAGTGGAATAGCTGGATCATATGGTAGTTTTGTTTTTAATTTTTGAAGAATCTCCATACTGTCTTACATAGTGACTGCACCAATTTACATTCCTACCAGCAGTATACAAGGGTTCCCTTTTCTCTACATCCTCTCCATCATTTGTTATCTTTTGTTTTTTGCTGAGGAAGATTCACCCTGGGCTAACATCTGTTGCTAATCTTCCTCTATTTTGAATGTGGGTTGCTGCCACAGCATGGCCACTGACAGACAAGTCGTGTAGGTCCACGCCCAGGAACCAAACCCAGGCCACTGAAGTGGAGCACAGTGGAACTTAACCACTAGGCAACCAGGGTTGGTCCTTACCTTTTTAATAATAATTTTCAAATTTTAATCTTCAAAACATTCTGTTGTTGAATATTATAATAAATTAGAGTGTATATCTGGATATTTTCTACATCATTAAGAGGTTGATTAGGATGGAATGCTTTGTGGAATATGTCATTTGTGAAAATCAAGAAGCTCACTCTAATCCAAGATAATTAAAAGAAAAAATAAATGGGAGAACTAGTGCTGAGTATTTTGAATAAAGATTATTCCAGATCATCAACATGTCTTAGGAAGGTACTGCAGTGGGGCCAAGAACTAAACAGAAAAGGTGATTGAGTGTGATCCTGATGCTGACCAGGAATGAGGGTCATGCAAATAACATATCTGTAATAACATGATCATGAATTTGAATGAACATCTTGAGATTCCTGATACATTCCATGTGGGTTCTTTTTAGGGTACCATTGCTCAGAAGCCTATGATTTGCCTGGCAGTATATTAGATGTCTCCCAAAGATGATCTTCAACCCTCAGACCAACACCATAAGATAAATATCGTTACTTCTTTGCTACTAACTGATGGATAGATGAAAGACTGTCAATATTGAAAATACTGTACGTTTTTTCTTCTTCCTGAAAACCAGTGTTGATTTCTTACCAGCCCCACCTTATGGAGTTGCTGGTCTAACTCACCTTGGAAAATACTCCAGAGTTTTAAAAGTTGTCTCATTCTCCATAAATAGGAAAATATAATTTCGCATCCTCCTATTTTGTTCACTATGTGTCTCTATAAAGCACAAACAACTACAGCTTGTTCCTGCAGATTTTATCCAGAGCCTCACTCCTCGGTAACAATACACACAGCTCAACAGGCCGAGCACAAAAGTCATTCTCTGTAAGTATTTGAGTGATCCATCTGGGAATAGCGAAGTTTCTCTTAAAATGATGCTCTTTTCAGTAAGAATTTTGATTCTTACTCTCGTATGACTTTTTAAAAATTGGACTTATTGAAGACATACGTGTCTTCATTTTTTAAACAAGCATTTTATAGCTTTAAGAAGTCGTCTAAGTAGCATGCTAGATCACATCCTTAGAAATCTTCCTCTAGCATTTTAATACTACAGTTTCAAATTTCTGATCCAACTCTTACCTTTATAATAATATTTCTGCTAAGAGGGATTTCTTGGCTGCATGTAATTTTTTCACACTTATTTTGTAATTTATTTGGATTAAGACACTGTTAAGCCCTTTATTGAAATTCCACAATGGATTGAAAAAAAGAATTTCTTAAAGGTCTTCATAAAACTAGAGAGTGTTTGAAAACTGAATCAAGATCCTTAAATCTGAGTCATAAGGAAAAAATCAGATCTTCTACTGAGTAAATAGTGTTAAATTTACCTGTAGCACTCTATAACATAATTTTTTTACCTGCAGAAAGCTTTGCAGACTCCTCTTAGAAAAATTTATGTTGTTATTGTTATCTCCGCAGTTTAAACGTGTTTCCCTAAATCCTTATTAACGCAATCTAGAATTAATCAAATGCATGCACTTAGAATGAGGGAAATAATAATAAGATGGTTTTATTTTATCTCCATGATTTCAGGCTATTAGAGGTGACTAAACAGGGAAATGGTGACTTCCAATGAAGTTAGGCCATAGGAAACTGTCAAAAAGATAACAAGAGCTTCATTCTGCTTAAAGCTGCCCCAAATAAGTAGGCTGGTCAAAATGCCAAATAATGACTATATGATGAATGTGCCTTATTTTTGGCCTAACCATAATATGCTGTTAAATATTTAAATAGAAAACATGTATATATGTAGCTATATATCAAATTTAGAGATGCATATCCCAAATATTGTGATTAAATGTTAAAAGATTTTATTCATTAAGATATGGTAATATAATTTAGCAGAATTTTGCCACATTTTGATCTACTCTTTTCCTTGGAAATAACCCAAATGAACCTCCGTGAAGAATCCCTTTACAAACTATCAAAGAGAATTACTAATCTTAACAGTTTATTATTCTATTAATGTTAATATATCATTCACAAAACTATAATAAGAAAGAGTTTTCAATTTTTAGATTGAAAATGAAAGACACAAGTTAATATGTCCCTTTCGACCAAAGTGCCACAAACTGGAAGGGATTCACAAAGTGGAAACAGGTGTAGTCAGCTGTCAGCGTACTTTTAAAGTTGTTTGACGCATTATAATAGTGTGATCCCAAACTGAAACTGGACGTTACTACAAGCACTGGAAGGTCATAATCACCTCAGACTGCGCACTGGAGTCCTAGTTCTTCACACGGGAGTATCTCGTCATATGTAGTGTTTGTAACATGAGAAAACTTTAATATTTTAACATGAGAAAACTTTGTATTATTTTATTCCCTAATACATAATACATAATATCTAACACAAAGTGATGATATTAAAATACAAAATTTTCATAATAATATGAAAATTTAACTTTCTTCTTATATATTCAATACATTATATCTAATTCTATATTATTTGTAAAGTAATTAAAGATATTTTCTGCTTTGGCATATTTTAGGTACTTTATTAAAGGCTGGACATTTTTGAATGATGATTTCAAGTGGCTTTCATATGCAGCTACATTTTATAGTCGATTTAATTGATGCATAATTAAAATTGCAAAGAAATTAAAACTCCAGTTAAAACAGGAGATTTCATACCAATTTTGTTTCTGTAAGAAATGACAATTTTATGTAAATGCTAATAATTTTATGTCTTACAATGGTATTTTTCCAAGAATCCCAATTTTTTTTATAGGGATAATCTGATAACAACTTCTTATCTATCTCCATAATGTCACCGTGGCACTACAAGTAGAAAACAATCCAAGTCAGGAAGAAGGCACTCAGGATGCTGGCTCCCTCCCGGGCTCTGGGCCATGCTCTCGGAGCCACTCAAAAACAGCTTAGGATTGTCTTTCAGTATGTTAAATAACAAGAATAAATTAAGTCCATTTATTTCCACCAAAAATAGATACTTTAACATTAGCCAAAAAGGTTTAATCATTAAAAAAAATTACTTAAGCAATTTGCTTTAGGTTAACCCAAAGCATGTCTTTGAAATTCTACTCTTGACATACAGGTTACATCCAATTCTCAAAGGAATAATGCAAACAACTTTAACATTTAAAAAATATTTTGTCAATGCTCACCTGTTTAGTTTCCCCTCTCTGGCCCCAAGAGATTTCTGCTGTTGTTGTTTCAATTTCCTCATCTCTTTTTGATTCCTCGTTCCACTTCAGTCAGATAAACATGTTATATTAAGAACAAAAGTCAGTCACATAGCTGTTTTTAACATTGAACTACGCATTCCTAATGCTTAATGATACTAATGATACATGTATGCTATGACGTGATTATTTTTTCTGTTTTCTAAAAAACTCCCTTTCTGTTGTGAAGTTTTTGAAATCTGAATACATTTCGCGCATTGAAGGCATTCAAACAATCTCTAGCAGGGAAATATATAGCACACAATCCCTTAGAAAATGCATCCAGTGACAGCTGGGACTTATAATAACAAACAAAGGGAAAGATGAAGGAAATGTACAAATCATAAGCTTCAAGAAACACATAAATCTTTATGAAGTTTTATCATAACTCAGACAGAATGTTATCCTTCCAAAACCTGCCAGATCTCGCCCGACACTGCACTCAGGTGCTTTGAAGTACTTTGAGGTCCTCCTGGCCCTGGAGCTTGGGCCACTCCTCAGATCGCAGCATGCGCGCATTAGCTCTAGGTTGTCCTATGGTTTTCCTGTGGCAGACATTTTTCCTTCTTTTAAATACAGAAGTACATAATTTTGTTATCTGTAACAGACAATCTGAAAATGTTAGACATTTTTTGCATAAAATTGTTAAATTTATAAAAGAAAGTAAAATGAACTTGGTAGATACCAAAAAGAAAATTTTTCTTTTCTTTTCTTTCAAATTACTGTCCCATTCAAACTCACTATCAACTTAGTTTTTCTTGCCTGCAGATGAGATTGTGGCCAAAATGTATAGCTTTCCTCCTACTGATTTATTTATGCATTCATTCGAAAATTGTTTCAAGTGTCTACTAAGTTCCAAACAATGTTCTAGGTGTTTAGATACATCAGTGACCGGCATCAAAGATTCCTAAGGAGCTTATATTCTAGTTGGGGAAAGACATAAAAAATGAGCAATCCTATGGAAAAAATTAAAATAAGCAAGAATAGTAAAGGCAGTCAGAAGTTCTAGTTTGGGGGTGGGGAGCAGTAGGGGAGGTGTGGGGATGGTCAGGATTCAGTATTAATTATGGTGATCAAGGTAAACTTCATCAATATGGTAAGATTTAGGCAAAGTGATGAGTTTAGCTGAACTGGAAGCTGGTGGAAGAACATTCTAGAGCAGATAAAGCAAAACCTTCAAACAAGGACATGTCTGGTATGTGCACACAACGTCAAGGAAGCTCGAGCGCTGAAGCTGACCGGGAATGTGTGCAAATGGTAGGAGGAGTTGGAGAGGAGGAGAGAGCAGCAAAACGTCAGAGGCCATACAGCCATCTTCTGGACTTGGGCTCCCAATCTGAGTAAAATGGAGACATGACATAATCTGACATATTTTAGAAGAGTAACTTGGTATCTAAGCAAGAGGTGACGGTGGCTCAGACAAGGGAGGTAACAGAGAAGGATAGGTTTTGAAGATAGAGCCACTATCCTTTCCTAACAGATTTGATATAGAATGTGAGAGAAAAGAAGGAGGTAAGTATTGTGCCACAGGTTCCAGCTCGGACAACAGGAAGAATGGAAGTGAAGCCGGTGTCCAAGAGACAGGGGGAGGTGAGGAAACAGATTTGGAACAGAATATTTGGAATTTTAAAAGTTTTATACATGTTTATACACTTGTGATGTCTATGAGGCAGCCAAGGAGAGATGTTGAGTCCACAGCCGGATATATGCATTTAGGAGCACAATCTGGCCAAGAGATTTAAAAACTCAGGAGACTTCAGCGTATAGGTAGTCTTTAAAGTTGTGAGACTGCATGAGACCGCCATGGTCTGTAGCTGAAAGAGGAAAGTATAAAAACTAAGCTCTGGGCCACCCAATGTTAAGTGGTCAGGTAAAACAGAAGGAGTCAACAAAGGCAACTGAAAATGAACAACCAGTAAGTTAGGAAGAAAGGCAGTCAAGTGCAGTGTCCTGGAAATAAAATATTAAAAGGCAATTTAGAAAGGAACAGAGATCAGCTAAATCAAATGCTGCTGATAGATTCAATACTTCCAGTAAAAATGGCCATACAGCGTTAGAATTCAGATATTTAGCCAGAATTACATTTTGTTCTGAAAACTAGTTCAAGTTACCAACTAGCACAAATTTTAAATGAAAAGGTCTATCAAAAATCATAAAATTGCTTTTAACATCTCTCTGCTGTCTTTTGAAACTTTGATTTCAGTAAAGATATTATCATTCCACACATGTGGCATATCTGAATTGGATTTCAGCAGCCAAAATTTCCATTATAGTGGTGGCTACTGAATCTGAATCTACGATTTTTAGCATCCCCCAAATGCATTTTGCCCTTAAATAGAGAACTTTGGGAGTAAGGAGTCCTTACCTCATTCCTCATTCCCTGAAACCTACATACTGTTTCAATAGATGTTCAACACCGTGTTTAGGGCTGTGATTGACTCCAGAAAATTGCTTGTGTGTAATCCTTTGTCATCACCTCTTGGAATAGTACACAAGTGCATACCTTGAAAAGTTTTTCCTAATGTGGAAGCTAAAAGACCATAACAAAACTATGACACAATAAATGACGTCTGTCAATCGATCATATTCCAAATGGGTCTTTTGGAGAAGTTAGAGATGAAACCCTTCCTCAGTGTTTTCTAAATATTAATACTGGAGTTTTTAAAGAAAAATATAAAGACATTCTTAGACTTTCTGAAGAAAGAATTCATACTTGACATCACTCTTCACTGATTCTCTTCACCTAATCCTTTCTAAGCACAGGGTTTCCAGACAGCATCTTGCCATATCAGGAAAGACTACACAATCAGATTTTACAATAGTTCTTCTAGGTTTGTTTTAAAAGATTTACCAATTAAACCTAATCATGTAAAAATCTCTTAAAAAGCAAAAGGTTTTCAAATAATGATTTTCATTATAAAATCATTTTAATTTTTAGTAAAATAAAGATGATTTCTTTATAAAAGTTATGAATATAATACAAAAAGTAGTAGTTTCATTTTATCATGAAATAGTAATATCAAATATTAAATAGATAGGCACTGTCCAAAATGCCTGGAGTCCACATCTCAACCAATTTTCAAGCAATCTTTTAATTCAGATACAATTATGCTCACTTTATGGATAAGCAATAATCTTGTCCAAGTCAAATCTCACAGATGTAAGTGAATACCGCCCCTTGGAAAGTCACTATGATATTGGTAGATCTAGAATATGAGTGCCAATCCTGGGCCTGACATTTAATGTTTTTATCATCTTTGGAAATTCACTTAGCCACTCAAGAGTCTTAATTCCTCTATCTGTAAAATCATACACTTCCTCATGTAAATGGTCTTTATTTTTAAATGTATCATATTTGAAAAAAGTGTGTCATGTAAAATATAAAACTACAATATAAAAAATATTGCTGAAGTCTTCTCTGGCAGACATTGCTAGTTATATTAGTCAGGATTCTCCAAAGAGAGAGAATGGATACGATGTATTTATAAATAGGTTTATTTTAAGAAATTGACTCATATAATTTTGGGAGCTGGTGAGTCCAAAATACACAGGGCAGTTTGGCAGGGCTTCAGAGGCAGAATTTCTTCCTCTTCAGGGGACTTCAGTCTTTTTTCTTAATGTCTTCAACTGATTGGATGAGACCTATATTATGGAAAGTAACCTCTTTACTCAAAGTCTACTGATTTAAATGTTAATCATACCTAAAAATACCCTCAGCAACATCGAGAATTGTGTTTGGCCAAACAACTGGGCACTATAGCTTAGCCAAGTTGGCACATAAAATTAACCATCAGAGTCCACCCTTTGTCAATTTGGCACCCATTTGCTTCTCTTTAAATATTCCTATTTGCAAAATAAAGTCAATAACAAGGCCATACTTCCATCTAATGTGGCACAATTATCCTGTGTACATTTGAAAGCACTCAAATACTTTTCCTGAAGACTATGTAAAACCCTTAGATGATGTTCACTCTTCTCCTTGATAGCCTGTAATTTAAATACTATGATGTAAATTTAATACATCTTATGTTATAGGATAAGGGAATAAAAGAGGGATGAAAACAAAAATATTGCCACACACACATATTCATAAGAAGATAAGGAAGAAATACTCATGATAATTACTGTCCTTGTTTCTGTAACTGGTCGTGTAGTCATAGCTGGTATTTATGACTACCTTCTTCAATAATCCTTTCTGTATTCCCTTCACAATTAGCAGGCACCTCAGCAGGTCATGGCTCTTTACCTGGTGGGGCTCCCTAAATCTTCATTCCTGAAAGGCCTGGCTCATCAATAGTTCTGGTTGAATTGGGTTGTAGTTTTCCATTGACTTTAATCACAAATCATGGTAGTACTAAGAGCTACCCTGTGATCTCCTGTATTCCAGACAGACTCTTCCTTTCTGCTAAGAGGAGTAGCAGTCCAGTCTCTTTCTTGACAATAAAGACGAATCATACAGCCAGCACAGTAAATACCTCCTTTGTCTGTTGATTCAAAGGCATGAGAAGTCCAAAGTGACCAGGTGGCAGTTTTAACTTACAGTTCAATGGAAACATTTCTGTGTCTCCCAGTGGAAACTTTCCTCCCTTTGGAACTAAGGCTTTGAGATCAGCAGAACATAAGAAATGTGGAAATTTGGACAGGAAGCAAAAATTGTACTGTTGGATCATTAAGGGTAATAATGAGTGGTGCCACTCTCATTTCTACCCTTTAATTTGTGGATTCATGAATCCTGACTGTTGATTTAGAGTATGTACAAACTCCTAGAGGACGTTGCCACAACCCTGTGAGGTACTGCCACCTAGCTGTCACTATAACTGAATCTTCAAAAGGCCATTCCACCATTCCCTCAAGCCAGCTGCTTCAGAATGGCTGACTCACAGTAAGACCAGAGAATTCCATGAGCATGGGCCCATGCATGTACTTCATTTGCTGTGAAGTGAGTTGCTTGATCAGAATCAATGCCAAGTGGAATACCATGAGAGAGGAAAGGGCATTCTGTGAGTCCACAAACAGTATTTTGGCAGAAGCATTGCATGCAGGGAAGGTAAGTCTGTATCCAGAGTAAGTGTCTGTTCTAGCAAGAACAAGATGCAGACCCTTCCATAATGGAAGTTGTCCAATGTAATCAACCCTCCCCCAGGTAGCTGGCTGATAACTCTAGAGACTGTCACTATATCAGAAACTTAGTGTTGGTCTCTGCTGCTGACAGATTGGATACCCAGCAGGCTGTAGCCAGGATGGCTCTGGTAAGTGGAAGCTGATGTTGCTGAGCACTTAAGTAACTTCCATTCCCGCCACCATGGCCACCTTGATCATGAGCCCATTGGGCACTGACTGGGGTGGCCAGGGAAAGAGGCTGACTCGTATCTACAGAAAGGGTCATCCTATCCACTTGATTATTAAAATCTTCCTCTTCTGAAGTCACTCTTTAGTGAGCATTCACACAGGACACAAATACCTTCATATTTTTCACCCATTCAGAGAGGCCCATCCACATACCTCTTCCAAAGACCTCTTTGTCAGTAATTTTTCTGTCATGTTCCTTCCAAGTCCTTAACATCTAGCCAAGCCATTGGCCATAGCCCATGATTGGCATGCAATCACACACGGCCATTTTCCTTCCAATAAAAATGAATACCATGCATGCCACAACTAGAAGGACCCACAACTAAATATACAGCCTTGTACTGGGGGGATTTGGGGAGAAAAAGCAGAAAAAAAAAAAAGAAGATTGGCAACAGTTGTTGGCTCAGGTGCCAATCTTTAAAAAAGAAAATCATAGCAAGACGTATTGCTTGAGGTTCTGCCCACTGGGAGGATTGCCCTTCACCACCAACCTTTAGGGGTGTCCCAGAAAGGGGGTATAGCGCTGCAGCTGTCCAATTCTGCTTGGTTCCTGCCTATTGTGCAAGCCCATCTATAAACAAGGTCCTAATTTTCTCTTCCTCTGTCAGCTGATCATAGAAAACTCGCCATGAGGCCATAAATGCAGGCCAGGAGAGATAAGGCAATGTAGCAGGAGTGGGGACCATGGGCATTTGGGCTCTTCTTCACCGCACTTTCTTGTGCATTCAGAGCCTGCTTGAGCCCAATCCCACACACACTATTTGCATTTGATGATGGGATACTACTGTGCACCCCCAACTTTATGGCTTGGTAGGTCAGACAATATCCAGTTCATGATGGGCATCTCAGATTGCCTGGTAACTTAGTGACCAATGGTTAGTGTTCAGTCTCTACCAAGGCCCAATAGCAAACCAAAAGCTGTTTCTCAAAAGGAGAGTAGTTATCCACAGAAGATGACAGGGTTTTGCTCCAAAATTTGAAGGTTCTGAGCTGTTATTCATCTACAGGGGCCTATGAAAGGCTTCAAACAAAATCCTTCTCCTCCATGGACACTCGAAGCACCATTTAATCTACTGGATCACACAGCCTCAGTGGGAGAGAAGCTAGCACAGCAGGCAGGACCTGTTACAGAGCCTTCTCTTGTCCTGAGCCTCATTCAAAACTAGCAGCTTTTTGGTTACTTGGTAAATGGCCTGGAGTAACACACCCAAGTGAGGAATATGTTGCCTTCAAAATCCAAAGAGGCTCACTACACATTGCATCTCTTTTTTGTCATTGTTTGAGGGGCCAGATGTAACAACTTATTCTTTATCTTAAAATGGATATCTTGACATGCCCCCACACGATTCAATCCCTGGGAATTTCACTGAGGTAAAAGGCTCTTGAATTTTTATTGGATTTATTTCTCACCCTCTGACATACGAATGTTTTACCAATAAGTCTAGAGTAGTTGTTACTGTTTGCTCAATTGGTTCAATCAGCATAATGTCATCAACGTAATGAACCAGTGTGATACCTTGTGGAAGGGAAAGTCTGTCGAGATTTCTGTGAACTAAATTATGATACAGGGCTAGAGAGTTAGTATGTCCCTAAGGTAGGACAGTGAATGTGTATTGTTGGCTTTGCCAGCTGAAAGAAAACTAGTTTTGTGTTCTTTACTAACAAGAATGGAGAAAAAAATCATTTGCCAGATCAATAGCCACATACCAAGTACCAGGAGGCATGTTAGTTTGCTCAAGCAATGAAACCACATCTGGTACAGCACTGCGACTGGAGTTACCACCTTGTTATGCTTACAAAAATCCACTGTCATTCTCTAAGGTCCCTATGTTTTCTGCACAGGCCAAACAGGCAAGTTGAATGAGAAGGGGGTGGGACCCTCACCCTGCATCTTTTAAGTCCTTCTTGGTGGCGCTAATCTCTGCCATCCCTCCAGGAATGAGGTACTGACCTCCACAAGCTCCTACTCTGACTGGTGGACCACAGTGGCATTTTGGGTCTCCTGGAAATAGTATCAGTTCAGAGCCAGTGTCCAGTAACCCTTCAAAAGTTGGCTTATTTCCTTTTCTTCAATGCACAGTCACTCTGTTAAAGGCTGTGGATCCTTTGAAGAGGGCTGAGAGAAATGTCGACAGTATAAATTTTTGGCAGTGTAGCTGGGTCCTTACTCAAAGGGACTTGGCCTCCCCTTCATTCACAGGGGTTCTGAGTCTGTGAACTGGCTCAAGTCTGGGAATTGATTGAGGAACCGTAACACTCTGTTTTGATGATTTAAGTTAGACTTTTATTTACTTGGCCTATAACTCTTCTGCTTATACAAGTAAGAATTTAGTAGACTTCCCAGTTTTTCACATCTAGAAATACCACGATTCAACCAGCCAGTGCCACAATCTTTACAAGACAGACTATTCTGATTATCGATTTGACTCTGCTGTCCATTATGAGAACCACTCCCACCTTGTCTTTGGTGATTGAGTGTTGCCACTTGGTTCCTGCCCTCCCCACCAGGATCCCACAATCCCCATTGCATTTAGGTTTCCCAATGCAACGGCCGCAGTTCTCACTATAATTCTTGACCTACAGAGAAGAGTGACCACAGAGCTCTTCAAAGACGCTGGATGTCACCTCACAAATTTACCTCTCACAGTTGGGGTGAAAAGTGTGTCCTCTGGACCCTTCCGATGTGGGTGAGCTCCACTCTCTCACACTCTCATCTCCCCAAACCTTTGATCCCATCCTCCATTGTACACCAAGGTAGCTGTGGCATTTCAATTTATTTAACAGAGGGCATCTTTTGATCCACGTTCCAGCCAACCAACAACCAAACTGTTGGAGCACTTTCTAACCCCCTGAGCAGCAAAGTTAAGTCTAGAATCTCTGCTTATTGATATATACCCATAAATTCAGCCTGATCCAACTCTATGTTACTTCTGCCATTATCCAAAACACTGACACCCATCCCCACACACATTCCCTGGATTTCCGCCTGTGTAAGTTGGGAAACCCACGGACTTCTCTCAGAGGGCGGTGCTTCCTCACGGCCATGCCTCGCACCTCGCCTTTCCGGGCCCGCAGAGAGGTGCGTCTAGTTCCGGGTCTAGAAGCGAACAGGGACTGTAGGGGGTGGGCTTAAGGGAAATTATCAGTGTTTTGAAAGACAGCTGCTTCACAGGAAGCCGTTGTACTTTTAGAAACTTTACAGTTTAGAAACTTTCAGGTCTCTTAACTTACGCTGCTTAAACCGGGAATTCAAATCCTCGAGCTCATCTTTTTCTCCGCTTTTTCAGCACAACTAGGAGCAAAGAGCCAATCTCATTATACTTGTTAGTTTGACAAAACTATTCTAAGGTATCAAATACACGGCTACCCAAACAACTGTTTTCCGTGAGTGTCCAGTGAGGAGCACGCAGGGTGACTCGCTGCACACCTTTCTGGCCGCGTCACACCGCGAACTGGCAGGGCTCTCTGTGCGGTCAGGAATAACCGTGCCAGTGCCATTAGATCTAAGCAGAGTCAAGACTCAACTACAGAAAACCCAGAATCAATTCAGAAAAATCATCCTTTAGATTTGATTCTTTTAGAATCACTCTCAGCAGCAAAATTAGTCAGGACTTTTCAGAGAAACAGAAGCAATAGGATGTATACATAGATAGATATGTATTTATTTTAAGGAATTGGCTCACATGATTGTGGGGGCTAGCAAGTCCAAAACCGGCAGTGCAGGTCGGCAGGCCAGATAAGATTTGATGTTCCAGTGTTGAATTTGGAGGCAGAATTTCTTTAGCATATCTCAGTCTTTACTCTTAAGGCCTTCAACTGATCGGTTGAGGCCCACCCACATTATGAAGAGTAATATGCTTTCTCAAAGTCCACTGATTTAAACGTTACCCAGATCTAAAATATACCTTCCCAGCAACATGAAGACTGGTGTTTGACCAAACAACTGGGCACCACAGCCTAGCCAAGTTGACACATAAAAATGAACCATTATACTAAACCAATGTCTATTTTTCTCTCTTTTTTTTAATGAACAGAATCTAGATTGTGTTAAGAACAGAAATAAACAATTCTATCTCCCAGCCTCTCTTCTATTTCTGGCCAATGAAATTTCAGCATAAATCTCTGAGTATGGGTTCCAGGAAAACTCTTCAAAAGTGTGAGCCTAAGCTGGTACATAACTTTGTCATTTTCTCTTCCCTTCTTCACGCCAGGAATGCAGAAACCACACGTCGGGGGTGAGAGGGGAAGGAGGAGGCATCTGACAATGTCAAGAATGAGTGCCTCACACACAGCACGGCAGGGCAGAAAAGTAGGAGTTTAGATCCCTAAGGGCTGAACAGAGCCACTGGAGCAGCCCTAGACTGTCAATTTCTGGGCTTCTTCAATGTGAAAGAAATTAAATCTCTATCTGAATAGTCTTTGTAGTAAGGTCTCCTAATGTGTGGCCGACCTATGTTAGGCACTTGACTATCTCGTGTATAAATTTAATAGTTTATTTTTTAATGTTGGTCACATAACTTTTTTTCTTCTCTTTGAAGAAATGCATGATTATGTCATAGTCAGGTTTTTGTTGTATCTAGAAATATATTGTAGCTTAGATGTGGGTGATGTTAATATTCTCAAATAGTTGTTGTGAGGATTAGTTATAACAATGCAAAGTTACTTTTGTAAAAGAAATCTCTTTTAAAAAGTTACTAACAATTTTAAATATCTATAAAGAAAACAGAGATTAATTGATATTTGTTCCATGTCTCCCGCTATGTGATTGAACCAGTACTGAAGTTCAGGTGCTCTGATACTCATTAATTTTATAAACGCTAGAGCTCTTCGGGATCTTGTGTTACTTGTGTTACTCAGGTAGATGAGAAGATAACTATATCACAAGATCACATGTGCTACGAGAGAGAAACAGAGAGTGACAAACAGATCGAAGAAATTATTAATATAGAATTTGCTCGAACAAAATTTTATTTACTCTCAGGGATAGAAAAGACCCTTTCCCTAAGTTAAAAATTTTCATTAAATAACTGTTTTCAAACCAAGAAGTAAAATAATCTTTGTAACCATAGTTTTCGGGTTTTGTTTTATCAGAAACAATTTGTCTCATAACTTGGAGTCCAAGTCCAGAGCCAGAACAAGTGCTCTGGGTGGTATTTGCTGCCGAGAGCGTCTGAGAAATCTCACTTTGTGTGAGGTATTAAACTAAGTGTCACAAACAGGTTGGTTCTTAGAATATTAGAAGAATGTGAAATTCTGGAATGTTGGAAGTCATTTCATCCAGCTGCTTCATTCCCTGGGGTTCGAGATCCCACAACATTAGAAGGATGTCTTAGCTTCTGCCTCCCCTGGCTCTTTCCTCATCATGTGCGCGAGACCATGACTCCCATGTAAGCCACTGGCTCTCTTAAACATGAAAATTAGAGTAAAAGGTCACACTTCACATACAGAAGTTATTCTTAAGCAAAAGGAAATAGAAATAATTCCCTGCAAGAAAGCTGAAAAGCCAGAACAAACTTTAGTATCCACGAGTAGGTGCTACTCCATCCAAGTTACGTTAACAACATTGCTCTTTGTAAGTTAAGCAAATGTGCCAAAGGTGGCACAAATCACTCCCCTGGGCTCCAGAGCTGTGAGTCAGGATGGGCCAGGGCATCCAGAGGTCTAAGGAAGAGGGAAGACACAGCAGCTAGAGCGAGAACTTTAAAATAAAGGATTGCATCACATGGCTGCTCAAAAACTTATTATGATGTCTCAGTTTACTCAGGGTAAAAGTAAAATATTTTACAGTCCTAACAGGGTCCCACAAGATTTACTTCCAGCCTCCATCGTCATACTAACATCACTTCTTGCATCAGTTATTTACTGCTACAAAACAAACCACCTCAAAATGTCTTGAAACAACATTTGAGTAATTCTCATGAACCGACAGGTCAGTTATGTAGTGTCCACTGTCAGTGGGTGAGTTCCCCAGGGCTGGCTGTCTGGTCTAGGATGGCCTCGTGTAGATGCCTCAGCTCCACTCTGCGTGGTCTTTCATCCTCCCCTGGGCTAGCCTGGGCTTCTTGCATGGCAGTGGCAGGGCTCCAAGAGAAAGGAAAAAGGCTTTTGCTATCTCCCTTGAAACAAGTTTGTTGTCCTCCCAAAGCAAATCACATGGCCAAACCCAGTGTCAGTGTTGAGGAGCACTAGCAAAGGGCAGGGACACAGGGAGCCGCAGAATGTTGGGGACAGTAGTGAACTCAATCATTCACACTTTTGTGTGTGAGGGAGATGGGCCCTGAGCTAACATCTGCTGCCAATCTTCCTCTTTTTGCTTAGGGAAGATTATTGCTGAGCTAACATCTGTGCCAATCTTCCTCTCTTTTTATGTAGGATGCCTCCACAATGTGGCTTGATGAGCAGTGCTGGGTCTACGCCTGGGATCCGAATCTGTGAACCTTGGGTCACAGAAGCAGAGCTGACAAACGTAACTGCTATAATATACTTTCTACTACTCTTCCTTTTGCTCACACAGCCCCAATCATACTGACTTCCCGGCTATTCTATGAACACAACAGACTCATTCCTTCGTTAGGATCTTAATTAGCTGTTCCTTCTGCTGGAAATCTCTTCACCAGATATTGGATTGGCTAACTCCCTCACTTTTTTCAAGTTTTTGTTCTAACTTCTTGATGAGCCCTTTCTGCCCACCGTATTTAATAAGGCAATCCACCAGAATCCCCCTACTCGTTCTATTTTTCTTTTTACCATAACATGTGTAATGTTATACATGTATTACTTTTTGTTTCTTCTATATTATGCTTTTGTTGTTGTTGTTTCTTGTCTCTCTCTTCAGTGAAATATAAGGGAGGATCTTTTCCTATTGTGTTTAATAATGTATCCTAAGCCATTAAAAGAATGTCTGGAGCACAGCAGGGATTAATACATACTAGTTAAATGAATTACATCATCAGATTTCTGCTTCTGTAACTTAAATATAAGAAATATGAACTTTGTGTACATCACAAAGTGCATGACACCAGGAAGTAAGTATAGAATACACTATAATAAAATGAATTCCATTCAGAAACTTTGAAATCTCTCAAAATAGGTAGCCTCAGTGCTAGAGCAGATCACTGCAGGTGCGAGCCCAGGAGGTGGAAGCCAAAAAAGACCATTTCATCTGACACTTTTATTCTACTAATGGAGAAAAGTAAGCCCAAGGATGTTAACTGCATTGAAAAAGGTTGAAAAATCAGCTAATGGCAAAACTAGGATTAGAACTAAATCTTCTAATTACCAACATTATATTCTTTCTACTTTCTCAAATCTACAAAACAATTGCTCAGAATTTGTAATGTAGAGGATCAGAATTGGCCACCCTAAAATGTGTCTCTTTGGCATGAGGATTATTTTGGGCTGGTTACTTTTAAAAACTGTAGACATGGGAGAAGATCTGAGAAGTAGAAGTTACCCTTTCTAAGATAAATTTACATTGTAAGGGAAATCTCCAAATGTAAATGTGTCTCTCTGTACCAGGAAGAAGGGGGATGACCTTATCTCTAGAAACTCTTATCACTGCAGAAGGCAAGGACTTAAATGTGCATAATAGCCTTACTCTTGTTTACTGTGCTTTTCTGGTAATCTCCCATAACTGACTCCCCCCACCCCCAACATCCTCCTTTGTCTTTAGCTGAAGATGGTATTTAAGGTGAGAGTCTCCACCATTTTGGCGAGTTGCTCAGTTTTCCTGAGTCTCTCCCATGTACACACATTATAAAGCTTTGTTTAATCTTCTCCTGTTGTTCTGTCTTATGTCCATTTAATTCTTAGACCAGCCAGAAGGACCCACAGGGTAGAGGATTCTTCTCCTTCTCTACAGTAACAATAAAATAAAAGTGTGAAAGAAGAGATTTTCAAAGTTATTGAGTACTTAAAAATGTAGGTCTTTGAAAATTAAGCTTCCAGTCTCTAATTTCACCAAATTGAAAGTCGATAGTGTGGTATATTTGCTTCTCAAAAAGAGCACACATGGCTGTGTTTTAGCTTTTCTGGATGTAAAACTGCAATAGAGGAGAGCAATGCCTTACTGAATCTAAATTTACAAACTTATTGAGCAAAATTATTGCCCTCTGCCAGTCCGTGGGAATTTCACTTTCAGAATTGAAATGAGCATAGTAAAAACTGCTACAGAGAAAGGCAAAGATTATATCAACTAATGTTAAGGAAGTAGAAGCTGTCATCATAAGAGAATATCCCTTTAGTCTACTTTGTGATTGAATATTTTCAAGGAAGTCTTTTTTCCTATTTAAAGAACCAAGGAACTAGTTTAGCTAAGAGAAAAAGCATCTAATAATTGTGGTTATGTTTCTACAGACTGAATTTTGCTAGTGGAGTGTAGCTCTCCCACGGAGTTTCATAGAACGAGAATGTGGGTCAGTGTTTTATGTTACTGGCTTTTCCTAACAACAAAGGAACGTGATACTCCCTAGTTGCTGAAACTGAAGACCAGGAAGATAGTAATTTTGCAACAAAGCTTGTAATTTTCTTTCCCAGGCATTTTGCTTTTTCGGCCTTGTGATACTTTCCCCACTTCAGTGGCTAGCTGAGAAATATTGCTGTCTGAAGAAGGCTGAATGAATCTTTCCTGGTGAAAATATTATACATTTATAGCTACTAATGTCCATTTATTTAATTCCCACTTCACTAGTAGTGAATTAGTTATTAGGTTTTCTACACAAATTGGCAACAAAAAGTTCATAAAACTAATCGTGTAAAGGTCAATGTTTACATAGTTTAAAAAAATAGAATCTAGACAGCCAGTTTAATTCTCTGCTTTGTACAAATTAAGAAAACGTTCTTATATTTAGCAACCACTATAAATCTATTCTTCAAAATAAAATTAGAATTTCAGTACCATGTATAAATTGCCTCACATTGAAAGTTAATTACATTATCATTAAGCTGATTTTTTAAAGCTTGAAATATTGTGTTATAGTAAGAAGACGTGAAAAATCTTTCAAACTCTGGTATCAAACTGTTCTCATTTTCAAATAAAATATTGCCTCATGTAATAAATGTAATTTGGTTAACTAACTGAAATAGTAGGATTCTTTACACCCATTATTATATGAACATAAATTCTCTCTTTGGGAGTAAAGAAATAGTTTATGAAAATTATTTTCTAAATTTTAAAAACAGCAAAATTTTTTTGCCCAGTACCATGCATTTTTTATTTGAAAAACTCCATTCTAAGAACTTCAAACCTTATTTAATTGCAAATAGTATCCTGAAATACTTTCTCTTAACATATAATTCTCACCTGGTGACAAAAGCAGTTTAATAAAAAAAAAAAGGGGGGGCAGGGCTGCGCCGTGGCTGAGTGGTTGAGTTGATGCACTCTGCTGCAGCGGCCCAAGGTTTGCTGGTTTGGATCCTGGGTACGGACATGGCACTGCTCATCAGGCCATGTTGAGGTGGTGTCCCACATGCCACAACTGGAAGTACTCACAACTAAAATATACAATTGTGTACTGGGGGGATTTGGGGAGAAAAATCAGAAAGAAAAAAAATGTAGATTGGCAACTGTTGTTAGCTCAGGTGCCAATCTTTAAAAAAAAGAAAAGAAAAGAAGATTGGGAACAGTTGTTAGCTCAGGTGCCAATCTTTAGGAAAAAAGACCCTGAAATTAATAAGTAATTTATTAACTGGAGTTTTTGTTAAGTTGATGACCTTCCTGAAACTACTTTAATTTAAATTATGTCATACGATATAAATAAAAATAGTGTAGCACATAGAAAGGAAGGCAGATGCAATGACCCACCAAATCACCAAAAATCTGAGTGGGATTTTATTCTTAGCCTTATGGCAAGTTTCTACTTGACACCAAGAGTCCAGTGGATAATCAGTCACATTCCAGAAGAGGATAGATGCAAAAAAAGTTGCAGAAGTTGGCAGGGACTTCTCAAGAAAGAAAAATATCTCTAACAAACATCTTTAAATCATGCCTGAATTATGCATATAATGATGCTAGACTTTTGTTGAAACTTTGAAAGCTTGACGCCCCCTCCCAACTATAATTCCTCCTGGAGTCAACAATGAAAAGATCTATGTTTAACATAAAAATCCTTCTAAGTTCACATTATTTAGGTTTCTAAATTAATTTCTTAGTTCTTAAAAAAAGGGGGAAGAGTCCTCTTTTTTCCTTTAATAGAGTAAATTATCCCAAAAAGTAAATAGAGTAATAAAAATATGTCAACATAACCATATGAACTTTCAGTTTGCCTCTAAAATTTAAAAGAAGCTTTAGCAACATGAGAAAATATTGCAAGTTCTATGTGTTTTCAATATCTCCCTATTTCTATGGTCTGGAACTGAAAATGGCCCATTGCAGACTAGAAACATGGAACGTATTTCCATTCCAAAGGGCAGTAACCAGAAATATATCTTTCAAGAATAGAAGTCTACAAACTGGGTCATCTGGTCAACCTTGCCGTGGGGCATTTCACACCGAAGGCAATTTATTCTTTAAATTGAATAACAACCTCACAAGAGAAAACACTATAAAAATAGACAATACCCCTGTCCTGTGGGACCTCAGTATTTCTTGCTGCCAAGTAAGAGAAAGGACCCCAAGAGAGAACAGAAACCCATAACTAGAGTGGGAAATGATTTTCAAAGTATGTATTTCTCTACACATGAGTAGCAAGAAAACAGAGAAAAAGAAAATCAACACAACAAACTGTTTCAATGAAGAACTATCAAACTATATGAGAAGCAATAATCTTCAGGGCATTAAGCTCACCATTTTCATAAGGAAGGGGACATGGGGCTCAGGATCTTTAGAATGATAAAGAGATGAACAAATATTTAAGGATTTCTACTTATTTTTTAATTTTAATTATTTTCTTAAAAAATAAGTTTTATGACCTACAGCACAGGAAAAACAATCACCAAGTTATAGGTATTTTTCATTTCATTGAGCTTGATGGTACTCTCAATAACGGTAAACTAAGGCTCTATATTTGAAATTAATGATTATAAAATCTCATCTTACAGTATCACTGTTACCTTTAGATAATAATAGCAATAGCTAAAATTTCTTAAATGTTTGCAATGGGCCAGGTGGGTGCTATTCTAAGTACTTCAGTTTTTCAGCTCATGTAAATCCTCATAAAATGTTGTCTTAACTATTTTATAGACAAGACAATAAAGGCACAGAGAATTTAAATGATTTACCTACATAGCTAGTAATATTAGAACCAATATCTGAACCCACTTGGTCTGCCTCCTGGGCCCTCCTACTTAAACACAGTTCACTATGTCTTAGGAAGCGATGAAATGAGAAGAGCATAGATAGTAGCAACAGAAGCCTAAAACAGATTTTTAGAGTCAATTCCATTTTCTTTTGTCATCTTTTATATTATTTTTTCTTCTATTGTATTTTAAGCTCAGAAAACATCTCCATCTTGCAAAGAGTGGACAAATATTAATTTTAATGAAGGCCATAAATGACATTATGAAATAATCCAACATCTTCCTTTGTTCTGATCACTTTCCCTATCCATTCTTTGGCTGTTTAATCTGAGTCTAGAATTGTCCTGAAGGCTACTGTAATTATTGGTCATGGGCCTGGAACCCTAGCTCTTTCTTGCCAGGCTAAGAGCTGTATCCCACTTCCACAATCCCAGTGTCTTTGTGGGGTGCACATCAATTGGTAAGATGTCTTGGAAGTATGAGTCACGTGACTGACTAGATTGCCCATTGTCCTGTCACATCAGCCTAATTGCATGACTTCTCAACATTGAAGTAGGACCAGAAAATTGAACTCTGTACAACACTCTCCCTAGCCTTACCAGATGCCCCATACCTGTGCAAATTTGGAAGATAGGAGCTACTGAGGCCTAGCTTATTGCTCTCTCTTTTTCAACATGTGTTGCTGAGAAATCACATGAGCTAACACAAATTATAAATCATGATAGGATTTCCAGTTCCACACATAAGGAGCTTGGAAACTGCCATGTTGTCCTAACAGTAGTAAAAAGCTAATTGAAAAATCAGCAACTCTTCTCAGATCTGTAGAGAGATAAGAAGACAGAGAACACCACTGACTCCAAGATTAGAGAGACAAACAGCAATAAACAGGGAGTCCTGCCTCGCTGGGGCCATGGAGAAAGCACTGTGGGGAGCAGTTCTGGAGCGGGGAAAAGTCACCTGTAACTGACACAGTGTTGGAGGCTCAGCACGGACAGGTCTGAGAGTTAAAAACTCCAGGCGCACCCAGCCATGGGGGCCCCACACTTTGTGATTCTCACCTCCAGAAGCTCCATCAGGTTCTCAAAGTAAATATCAGAGAAAAATCTCCTTGTGCTTCCAGCAGGGGAAGGGGGAAAACGAACCATTTGAAACGCACTGAAGCGCTATATTTTTCTTGACAAGATCTGCTCTCAGGGGAAACCAGTTAACCAGAGCCTAAGCTGCTAGAGTTTTATCAGAGCCTAACTGACTTGTGCTAAGGAAAATGCCCAAATCCAGCCCTCCTGTCCACTGAGAGGGAGAGAAAAACTTGAGAAACACTCTTGAAGTTCACAGTGCAGAAGCACAGGCTCACTGAAGGTCGCGCTGTATCTTTCCTTCATTTTGTGATACTTTTTTCAAACTTGACAATACATTTATTACAAAGTTACCAAAAACAGAGGAAAAAAAGTAACCAAAAAAATCTTATGTGAGAGCGTGGGCGTGTGTATTGTGTTTGTGTCTCTTTGGTTGGGGATGTTAGAAGTGAGGGAAAAATATTAGAATAAAGCTATTTTGAAGAACATGTATTTAGTCAAGAAGGAAATAAAAAGTTAAACTAAATCTAACACAAGTAGATAAAGCTTCAACCATCTTCGCAGGAAATAAATGAATAGTGCTAATAGCTGGATCTAATTTATAAGGCACTAAACGGATATTATAGAAGAAAAGGAGATAATTAATCTTCAGCTAGAACAATGACAGATCAGCTGCAGTATCATCACAGTGCCACATTCCAAGATGCTGGAGGTGCTTTGCCTTCCAATGTATTAATCAAAGACAATCCAGAATTAGGATGTTTAATTATTTGCAAGCATCCTTTGTATTTTTATCTCTGCATGAAGTCACTGATTACTGTATATGAGAAGTTTTCCTTTCCTGTTGTCTACTGAGTTGCAACTATAATAGCGATATTAATTGTCTCTGAGTATGGAAATGACTTTGATTTCAAAATTGTTTAACAAAGCTATTGTTTTCATGATTATTTGATAAAATAGATATTTGATTTCAAGTGTGTTTAATAAAGCTGTAGTTTTTGGTGGTTCTTTGAGTATTTGGTCCATATTTTTTAAATTTTAGAATTTATAGCAAATAGTTTTATTCTACTTTCAACTGATTCAAATAAAAAAATTACAGTCATAATAGTTAAAGGCAGGGGAAAAAATTGGTTCCGTTTTTGCAAGAGACTATTTCAAACATGTGTAACGTTGGTAATGAGGAAAGTTTTGTGCAATCAATGCCACTTTACAGGCATAAAATGAATGGGAGAGTCACAGCATCAATTCAAGGACATTCTTTACCTTGCAATATTTAACAAGTTTATCTGTAGAAGTTTTATGAATAAACCTCTATCATTATCAAAATGACATCATTGTCAAAATGATATTGGTTGGCCACTTTTCCAACGAATGAGTTTTAAAACAGGGGTGTCATTGTTTTCTGCCCATCTCACACATACACCTTCCCATCCAGTTTTAAAAGACTGTATCCAAAGTCTCCAATATCATCTACTCCTCTCTTTGACATTGACCACATCCCTCATGTATTTCACAAGTATGATCACGTTTGCCTTTTAGCTATCTCTCTAACTCCAATCCTTTCTTATATTTATTTTCGATAGTCAAGAGGATCTTACTATCTGTATATTCATTGTGCCACACTTCTATCTATAAATCGTCAAGGTTTTCTCTTCGCCCTGGAGTTAAAGCCCACCCCTTTTTGGATAGCAGTCATGGCTTGCCATGAGCTGCCCCACTCACTATCTGTTTGTATCTCCTACGTCATTCTCTCATCTATGCTTCAGTTCCGTCAAGCTGCCAAATGTTTCCCGAAGCACTCGGTAGACGTTTGCCGGTGCTCAGACTTCTTTCTTCACAGACTTCCTTTCCTCCTCCCAACTGCGGGGCCTTGGAAACTCACACTGTACCTTCAAGACCTGAGTAAAAGTGTGTGTTCTTCATCCGATTCCTACCAGTCTGCCCAGAGCCAGTCCGTTATCTGAAGAACCAGCATATCTGTGTTCTTAAATATATTTGCATTATACTGACTTTGCATGCCTTCTCTCTAACTTTTGTATGCCCAAAACCAAAAGCAGTGTCTAGCACAATGTAGGTGCTCTGTACATACATGCTGCATTCATTGATGAATTTGACATGATTAGTAGATCTGCATGCCCTGACCACGTGTAAGCTGGGTTGCCAGTGACTCTTCACTTTTGTCCACATGCACCCACCTCCAGGCTCACCATCTTCCCATTCTTCTCCTCATGAAAGACACAATTGCAACCCATATCTTTTTTGAATACAAGTAAATAGAGTAATATTTTGGTAAGAATATAAAAAGAAAAGCTCAGTACTTTTAAGAAGTGGTTGTTAAAAACACAAATTTCCCCAGGAGCCAGCCTGGTGGCACAGTGGTTAAGTTCGAACACTCTGCTTCAGTGGCCTGGGGTTTGCAAGTTCAGATCCTGGGCTCAGACCTAGCACCACTTGTCAAGTCATGCTTTGGCGTCATCCCACATAAAATAGAGGAAGATTGACATAGATGTTAGCTTAGCAACAGACCTCCTCAAGCAAAAAGAGGAAGATTGGCAACAGATGTTAGATGACAGCCAACCTTCCTCACCAAAAAAAAAGAAAAGTTTCCATGAATCTTTAGCATTTCTGCACATCTTGCAAACAAAGGCACTTAAGGCCTTTTGTTCCAAACTACCTTTTCAAGTATGTTTGCATGGAAAACAGCCTTGGAAGATAGTGCTTTCCTTCAAAGAAGAATGCAGGTTTGTTAATTGACCAGTGTAAAAAAGATAATGCCTTCCTCCAGGGCAAAAGTTCATCAAATTTGCTTGCAGCCCATTATAAAAGATTCAGTTTCCCTAAGATCAGAGTTCCTCCGCTGCAACGTGAATCATGCCTGTGGGATTTGGTGCGGTGGGGGACAAGGTGCACCATTGCAATCATGAGGCTTGTGTTTCCTGCTGTGCTGTGAGTAATCAAGCCCTTATTTTCTGACTTGGAGTCTATGTCTATGTCCAGCCTCCAGGCTAACTTATTAGTTTGTGAGTGCTTTCCATCAATAAGGATGACATGCTGACAGAGCCGTGGCTTTCTGAAAGAAAAAGAATAAGGGCCTCATGGGTCTATGTTAAGGATATGAAAAGACTCCTTTGGATTTGGGAAGAATGCTCTTGCTCAAGGTCGAGGGGGAGCAACAAGGAAGGAAGTGTCTCCTACAGTTCTGCCTTTTAATGAATATTTAGAGGCTGAATCATTGACAAGATTAAATCAAGCTGTCTCAATAGTGATGTGCTTCAGGCAGGAGGAGGTAAGGATATTAGCATGACAACGGGGCAGCAAGCATGGCAACCTTTGTGGAAGGGCAATTTGGCTATAGCTACAGTCAAGGAGTCCCTCGATCTGAAATAGATGGTGTCAAATAATGATGAACTTGCCACCTAATATAGACATTGGGTAGGTGAAAAACAAAGGATTTTTCAGTTGAGCCCTGTGCAGTTCCAGAACCACTTGGATCCAATGGGAAATGTGCCATGCTTACCGGTGTGAAGTCATTCTCTCCTCCATGCACTCCATCCTCTCTCCTCCCTTTACCCTAATCTCAGTGGGTTTATGGAAAATTAGGAATAAGCTGAAGTTTCCCTGTCCTCATGAGGTACTGGAAAGCAAGCATATGCACCTTTACATGTATACTGGGAAATTTCAGAGATAGGAGGGACTCAGATTTTTATGGGTTTTGTTGGATATAGGCACCCAACGCACCATCCCATCCAGTGGTGCAGGTCAAGGAGATGGGCAAATTCAACCATTGCTGTTTGGACAGGATCCACAGTGAGGGGGGATATCTAATGTGACTTTGTAGGTGGATCCTTTGGGGCCAATTCAATGCACTGTTGATGCTTCTAAACCTCAGTATACTGTAGGATTGATGTGGATTGCTTGTACTTCGCCATCTTATAAGTGCCAAACAGGCTTCTCACAATCAGGAAAGAATCACGTGTAGAGAAATGTTTGTGGGACAAACTTCCCAGCAAGTTCCTACCAGTAGGCAGGTCAGTAATCAGCATGCATGCCTCCACTTTCTGATGTTCAAAGCTTTCACTATATAAATGATGACCTATTGGTTGGCAAGTCAGAAGCCCAGTCTCAATTACCTTTAAGGGTATCATCACCCTTCTTCAACAGGAGTGGCTAATAAATCCTGAGAAAACAAGTAGGGGCCTGCATGCCAAGTAGTTTCTTGGGACGTCTTAGGTGGACTCATAGTACTCAGTGCCTCCAAAACTCAAAGAAAAACTCTCTCTCTTTGGATCCCCCATGACCAAAAGGGTGGCCCAACATGTTATTGACACTTTAAGCATTGGAGATGGTATTGTCTCACTTGGGTATTCTACCTTATTCTTTTCATCAGCTAATCCACAAGTCAGTCTCCTTTAAGTAGAGCTCAAACCAAGAGGTTGCACTAGAACCTGTCCAGTCAGCTATGGAACACTCTGGACCTTTGCAACTCCGTGACTCTAATGACCCCTTTGAGTTATGAATCTCTGTGAACTGATGACTTTGTGTATTAGAGACTGTGTCAAAGGAAAGCAGCCTCCACCAAGAAGATCTCTTTGTGATTCTCGACTTGTTGCCTCCCTGATACACCTACTGCTACTAGTTCAACAAAAGGTTGACATGAGGGAAGCCATATTGTAGAAAAGAAGCCATATTGTAACTTTGAATGACTTCTGATTTACTAACTCTGACTCACCAGCCCCTTTGAATCTTTGCTTTAATTTGCCTAGATAAGTAAAGGTCTTTCTCTGAGGGAGTTGCCGGCTCTGTAGATTTTATGGCCCCTTCCAGCTGTGATAAGATGATAACTTTATTCTTTTGACTTCTCTAGGAATGTGATGATCCCTGGACAGAGTCTATGCTGATCACCATCATAAATGACAACTGAAAGATCTGGGTATAGGGCTTTCCTCTGGTCTCTGATGCATATCCAGTAAAACAAAAGACTATCAGGAACTGAGACCAGATGTCTGCCCACCCAGAGATCAGATGGAGGCCTGCTGGGATAGCAGCCGCCTCCTCCACCCAGAGACCAGCTCCATATATAACCAGCCTGTAGTCTTTGTTCTGTAAGTTGGTTCTTTCCGACATTAGTCGGCCATCTTCCTTCTTGCTAGCAAGCTGTAATAAAAAACCCTCCGTCTCCTACCACCTTGCTTCTTAATTATTGGCATGTCTGCCGGTGGGCAGATGACCCCTCTTGGACAATAACACTACTAGGTATACTCCTTTAGAAAGCAGCCATCAACTTGCCACTGAGCTCTTGCCAAAACTGAAGGCCTTATGAGTGAATACCCAGGGAGGCCTTATGACTCTCCTGCTTGATATTCCCATTTTGAGGTGGGTCAGCTTGTACTCAATAGCTACAAAGATGGGAAGAAGCCAACAAGCCTCACCTGTCAAATGGAAATGGCATTCAAAGATGCACTAGGCCTAGCTCTAGTGATATCTTAGCTTTACATGAGAAAGCGGCAGCTCTCCCTCTGGGAGAAACTTTGTCCCCATTATACTTCCTGAAGCTAAGTCACTGGCTCAGAAGGCCCTCAACTGACAGAGATTCCTGTAAAAGCTTGGTCTTGGTTCACTCATGGGTCTGAATCAACTAAGCTAAATCCAATGATGTTCACTGGGCTGCTAAAGCTATTCAATTTCAGTACCAGCTATACAAAATCCAAATGGAAAAATACCATATGATCTCACTTGTGTGTGGAATCTAAAAAGACAACTGAACTCATGAATACAGAGAACAGATAGGTGGTTGCCAGAGGCAGAGGGAGGGTAGTGGGGAAATGGATGGGTGGTCAAAAGGTAAAAACTTCCAGGTGTAAGATAAATAAGTCCTGGGAACGTAATCTGCAGCATGGTGACTATAGTTAACAACATCATATGTATATTTGAAAATTCCTAAGAGAGTAGATCTTAAAAGTTCTCATCACAAGAAAAAAATGATGATGGATGCTAATTAAACTTATTGTGGTGATCATTTTGCAATATATACCTATCATTACCTTGTACACCTAAAACTAATACAATGTTATATGTCAATTATATCTCTATAAAAACAAAGCAAAAATGGGAATGGTCACACTGCTCAGTAGGCAGAACTCAAGGCCATTCTCATAGCTCTGGCCAATACTCTCCTTGAGAAACCTTGCTATATTTCTACTGACTCTTAAGCTGTTGCCCATGGCCTATTGGATTTGCCCTTTGGAAAACCAGAGAAAGGCAGATTAAAGATACTCCTTTATAAACAATGGAAACAGCAGCACTTTATCAAACTGCCTGGGTCATTCAAATAGATCTCCATGATAAGGGTCCAGTCTCTGACAAGATTGACTGGAATCAGACTGCTGATAAAGATTCACTACCAAGAGTACCACCATCTTTGCCTGCCCATGATTATTCTGGACATGGCAATACATCCACCATCACAGATAGATCAAAGGAAAAGAGTCTGTATTTCTGATGCAAAAGCTACCGCTGCATGCCAGATTTGAGTCTCTTACTAAAAGCTGACTGTCTTATGATGAGGAAGGTCATATTGTACAGGACATTGCTCCCACCCACTCCTGGCAGATCCACAATATTCTACATTTGACCTCATCTCAGGGATATCAGTGGCACCTCACCACTGTCACATCTTAAGCTTACAAAGTTGCTATTCCAGTACACTCTGGTGACAGCCTTCTTGCCTTTGAAATTAATATGAGTCACTATGATGTTAACTTTTTCCACCAACTGAAAAAGTTAGGAAACGGTCCACAAGAACACTCTCGCTTCTTTCACCAATTACAGGTTCAGCGTCCCCCAAGACTACCCTTATGTTCTGTAAATCACAGGAAAGACACAGAATTCACTGAAAGCTGTTCTACTCACAGTTATGGTTTATTACAGGGAAAGGATACATATTAAAATCAGTGAAGGGAAGAAGTGCACAGGGTAGAGTCCAAGAAAGTTCCAAAATGTAGAGCTTCTGATTGTCCTCTCCCCAACGAATCCTGGTGTAACTTTCCCAGAATTGCTTTACGATAATACTCATGGAATATTATCAACCATGGAAGCTCACCTGAGCCTTAGTGTTCAGAGTCTTTACTGGGGCTTGATTACCTAAACCTGATTGGTCATCCACATGGCTTTCCTCAGTCTGAGGCCCCTCAGGAGATCAACTGAGACAGCATGACCCAAAGTCCCACCCTAAATCACACTGCAGCTCAAAGCCTGCAAATAAACAAAAATATTTTTACCAGGCAGGATATTCTAAGGACTTGGATATTACCTCTCAAGGACCACGGGCTCTCTTTCCAGCCCATCTTCAGAAAATGGTATGCTTTTTATTGCAAAACCATTCAACAATTGATTGACAGCCAAGATATTCAGTAGTCCACATGGATGGACTTTCCACGCTTCCTGACATTCCCAAACATCTGGTATTACTTATTTTTGAAATTACCTCCTCAAAAACAGCTCAAAACATTTCCTCTCTTTAGCTTTCTCACCCTCTCCTTGTCCACAGTTCAGCAAAGAAGTTTGGTTACTGAATATGGCCATCTCAGAAAGGAATAATCCTCTCTCAGCCACTTCCTGAGTGATGATGATGAGCAAAGTATGCAAGTGGCATACAGATTTATTTTGAAAATGTGAGATTCTATTCTGACCATTCCTGTGCATGATGCTAACTTTTTTCTACTAATGGTAACACCTCCAGGCATGGTTGTTCCATCTTCTTGACTGCCAAGACAAAATTGGGTCTAGGCAATTCAAACTTAATTCAGGTCCAGCCACCTGGATCTCCTCTTGGCTTGACAGTCTTAGATCATAAGGATAGTGAGCATCTGGTAGTCTGCTGCTTACTGAGTCCTCCTACAGTAACCTACACAGGTCAAAGTGGGTGACATAATAGATACCTGTAAGTCTGTAAGAAATGCCCGTGCCACTCTTGCGAGTGATCTGTTTGGATGAAAGGGCTGGGTGTAAGTAGGGGATGAGTGGAAAAAGATGAAGTTACAACTATTGAAATAGACACCTTGATTTTGTGGAGATGAAAGGAAAGCAACAAACCTGGTACCTGAGGAAGGAACACCTTAGATACCAGAAAGAAAGTGGAATAGAGGAATATTAGTGATAATTTTCCTTCAGAACCTCCTGTAGAGCCTTCTTCATGAAAGAAAATGCCCAAGTGTGGCTCTTCAAAACTTAACTTCGGTGCCTCAAAGTAGTTGAATCCTAGGTCAGTCATTCATCCCCTTCTAGACAAGTCTGACCATGATTTGATCACTGTTTCTCTTAACTTTCTCAAGATGTCTACCTAAAAGAGCATTGGATGACCCTAATTCCAGAAATGCCTTTAGATGTCTTCTGCTTCGTGATTCCTAGTCATTCAGATGGTCAGAGGAATGCCAACCAGCTGGTAGTGTGGAAAAAGTGGTAGTCCCTGTAAAAATAAGGAATAGACTCAATTATTCAAACTGAACTTGGAACGCTACAGCCAACAATCTACCCAGGTAACTACATTCTAAGCACTCTCAACCTGTGCCCTCTGACTGATATAAGTGCTATTTGAGGGGCATCATTAACTGCAAACAACACGTTCTTTCCAGAGGCACCCTCAGGATTGTATTGTTCATGTGGAAGCCAGGCATTAACATGGCTTCCTCCAAAAAACATAGTGATTTGCACCTTAGCGGGGGTCATAAGAGACCCTCAGTGTTTAAGGAAATACCTCCTCAGCCCTGGAAGTCATTCAGGTCAGTCTGAACTCACTGACCAGAGTTGATATGAATGAGATAATAGCCTTACATTTCTTTCTTGCAGGACAAAGTGGAGGCTGGACAATCTCTAATACATCTTTCTGCACCTGGCTTAATTCCTCAAGCCAAACAGAAAGTTCAATACAGAAACTTAAGACAAAACCATCTGGCTTTCTAAGGGACATCTTAACTGTTCACAGAGGCATAACATGGTTGAGGTAAATAGTGCTTGCTAGTCCCATCCTTCTACTTGAAGTCTTGCTGGGAATAGCCTTAATTAAATGCTGCGTGAGACAAACTAAATAGATTTGGTCCTAGTTTCTATCATTAGATTAATTTCTATCATTAATCTTAAATTAATAGGAGTGTTGTACTCTTGGAAATATCTGCCATAGCAAAGATGACATAGAAACAAGGGGTTCAATTATCTGGAGACAAATCTCCATGGATAATTCACATTTCGGCACATTTTGTGAGCAAGGGCACTAACCACCCCTAACTACATTTTTTTCTGAACTTTTTTCAAGGATGTCTGTATGGCAAATAGCCTTGGCAGATAGAGATATTGTGTCTCCCTCCAAGATAGAGTAAACAAATACTCAAGTATAAGAAAAATAATGGCTCCTACAGGGCAAAGGTTGAATAGGTCTTCTCTGAAGCTCGTTATAAATTATTGGAGTTCCCTAAGCTTGGGGTTCCTCAGCTATGATGCAAACCTACTTACATACACAACATCCCCTTAACCTCTTCTACATCTCCCACCCATGAGATGTGGGGGCAAGAACTGATGCACACATGAAGCTCATGATGCTTGCTGTGCTGGGAATAATAAATCCTTTGTCTCTGACTCAAGAGTCTCGTTTTCTGACAGAAGTCATAAAAGTGTAGCAGGTTAACTCATTAGCTTTCAAGAAGAGTAGCTTCTCTGACACTTTACAATTCTTGATAGTGGCTGGCATTTTCAAAGCAATTTGTTTAGCTAGCATTGAGGAGTTGAGGAAATTCAGAATGAGAAAAAAACTGAGTATAATTTCCATAGTTGTTCATTGTTAATTTGTGCACTTTTTTCCCTAATGACAAATTTCCCCTCTCAATTAAGTGGAGACATAAACAAAAACATATTTCTCACTATCTAGCCTCCTACTGAAAAAAAACCACACACATATTCTTTACTTAATTTGCAACTTAATTTAGACAGCCATGCCTTCATTTCATAGGTGCAATTTGAGATATTAATATTTTTCACTCAGAGTATTAAGATATTAAATAATAGAGTAACAATTGTTTAGGAAAATACTTTTTAGAAGTTATCATTAAAGTGTCATTAAAGTATCACTACGATTCTTAGTCTATTGTTTTTCCATCTGAGCTGTACATAATATGTCTATAATAAACTATTCATATAATTCCAGAAATACTAGAAAAGGAAATACTGCAAGCAGCATGCAGTCCCCTGACAGTTATATTGAACCTCATGAGTGCATGAGGTTTTTGCATTATGTGCAAATACGTGATCATTTCAATTTCTCCATCTGCGTATAGGCCTGTTTGAGGGTACGAATGCGCCAGTATATAACATGAGTAATTAAAGGCTATGTTTTATCATCCATGAAATTATTTACAAAACTTTTGTAATCTAGATCTTTTCTACAATTGTTGCCAGTTTAAAATGTACTTCATTCTTTCTGGAAGGGATAGCAGGGATATATATTCTGGGACATTTGAGTATAAAGACCCAAAGGGGACAGAGGCCTTGGGAACAGCTGTTTTCTGGGCTTGACTTCTTGTAAATATTAAATCTAATTTTTCCTAATTACAGCCAGCCCATATGGATGTAATACTAGTGGGGGCATCTCAGTTAAAAACATCAATATAGGTAATGTCTTTGGGCTCATTTAAAGTTGACCGTCGGAAAAACCAAGGATGCGGGTTCTAACTGCTAGTGTCTACTAATTGGCAAACATTCAAGAAAGATACTGCAGATGGTCACTGTTTTTGTCTCAAATAATTTTATAACTGATTCTTATTGTTACATAATAGAGTCAGAAATATTCCACAAATAATAAAGAATATTTCAGATCATAGAAATAAGCTATCCTTAAATACATTCTTATTAAAATGTCTTGTGATATTTTAATTAAATGTCAACATTATAAAATTATTGCAAGTCTTATACACTTACTGAATTTATATATACAAAAAGGGTAATATTTAAAAATCAAAACTTTTAAGCTTGATATTAGTCATGAATTTCTGAAGGATTATTTTTACATAACGTTATAATTGAGAGTTCTTATTAAATATTGAGTTTTTTCAATATAATCCATGAATTTTAAAGTATGAATTATATGTCACCAATTGTTACTGTATATGTTTGCAATAGAATTTGCAGGGTAAAATTCAACTTCACTTGATTAATGGGTATCTGCTTATGAAGTCAATAGTTCAATGGCTCCGTCATTTTTAACCTTGTAATAGGTAGGTCTATTGAGTTGTTGAATTTCCTCTAAGAAAAAAAGAAAAAGCAGATGGCAGGAATGAAGGAAGGAGGAGGGGGAATGAGGGAGGGAAGAGGTAAGAAAGAGAGAGAAAGAGGCAAGGGGGGAGGGAAGGAGGACGGAAGAAAGAAAAGAAGGAAGGAAAGAAGGAAGAGAGAGAGAGAAAGAAAGAAGAAAGAAAGAGGGAGAGTAGGAAGAAAAAAAGGAAGGAAGGAAGAGCGAGAGAAAGCAGAAAGAGAGAAAGTTAGGTTAAAGAAATACAAAACACTATAAGCAGTCATCCACCAAATAGAGCGTATTGTTTAATATTTATCCTTTCAGTTCACTACATGGTAACTAGAATCAGACTGTGAAGATAACCTGCCTTCTATCAGAAAGCAATTTACTTAAGCAGAAATGTTACACTTTAATTACTGAAGTCCACATTTCTGAATGGCATGGATGTTCAGGTGTGTGGACAATAAAGGGAAAAGGATTTCACAAATGAGAACTCGAGGAGGTCTTGAATATGTTCCAAAGAACTATTGTCCATGGAACCCAAGTGTTTGATTCAAATTCCCAGCTAATATTAAACAATAAGTTACAGCACCTATGATTCTGATTTTGACATTCAGACACTCAGGAAAAAAAGAATCCTCCCACTCTTTGAAAGAAAACATTTCTTCCTTTCATCTTCTATTTCAGAGGAATTCTGTACCCCTTTCTCAGCTCTTATCATTTCCTGCCCTCATTAAAGTTACTTACAATATCTCCCCTCTATCTGTACATTCCTCAGGCATCTGATTCGTCTTTCTATCATCATACCGCCTAGAATAGGCCTTGCACAGAAATGTTTGTGAAATGAAGGAATGGAAAAAAGAGTGACTCCTGTATACGTTTGCTCCCTTGCAGGTGGGGCCAGGGCTGCAGATGTTGGAGCATAGTGCAGAACTTCTTCTTCCCTTAAGTCTGGGTATGGATGTCACGATCAGTTACCACGGTAGACTAGAAGCTTCCGGGTACTAGTTAAGAGAATGAGCCCCGAAACCAGACTTACCTGGGTCTGAATCCAGCTTAGCCTATTTTTATCTGTGTGATCTTTTGCAAGTTACTAAAGTTCTCCCTGCCTCAGTATCCTAGAAGCTTGCTGTGAGATTTAAATGAATTACAGAAGGCTCTACAGCATTGCCTGAAACGTGAAAAGCGTTGACATGTGTTAGCCGTCATCATCATTATTTTTTTATAATCTCTATACCAAGCACAGACCTGCTGTGTATACAAGATATACAAAGTACTTGAGAAGTACCCATAGGCTTTCTGTCTAGTCACAAAATGAGATAAACTTTCCCTAGAATATAAGAAAACCTCAATTTCTTCCCTTCAAATTTTAGCTTTTATTGAAATGTAATTAACAAATAAAATATAAGATCTTTACAGTGCACATCATGGTGATTTGATACACATTGTGATTCTACTCCTCATGAATTTCTATTACACAATACAGTGTTATCAACTCTTATCATGTTTTACATTAGATCCTCATGTGTCCTAATTTCACATGCCCTAAAAGGGCCCATAAAAGAAGAAGCTTTATTTCATTTTTCTCAAGCTAACGTCTTTGCTTAAACTTCCTGAAACTGACCAGATATCAGCTCCAAAATCTCCCTTGACCACCTTTCCTTGCACCATATTCCTTCTCCCTCGACCTGGAGATGACCTAATAATTAATAACCACCATCTCCATTTAATGAGAAAAGTACATTTCTCACAACCCGCTGTAACATATCTCATTCTGTGAAGTCAATCAGAGCTGGTTTCACGTCTGAAAATAGTTTTCATCATTCTTTTCCCAGCATGAAATCAAACATATGCTTTCCTTCCAGAGACAAGCTTGAAAAGACAGTGATGCATTGCATTTGGTTAATTAAATCCTCTTGATAAATACGTCCCTGGCAATGGTAATATGACGGATATTTACACATGGATATTTATCCTTAATCTGGTGTTTTGACTTTAATGGACCATACACAGAAAAAATCAATTGTTTGATGGCCAGGATGGCCATCTTACACCTGGCAACTTGACCAGATCATCATTCTTGACATGCACTGTCAGAGAAACCAGAAGGAAGCTCGGTCTTGAGGAAGTGAGAGACTGATCTGCGATATATTCAAGAAATAAACAGCTCTACTACATTAATAGAATTCTAATAGACTTCACTCAGGCTTACATGGAACTTTTAACGACAGTATATTTAAGAGAAATTAACTCAAGATACGTAAATTGATTGAGTGCTGAACTGTATTGCAGTAATTAGAACTAATTTCCCCCCTGAATCTTACATTGACATTTATACCATTTTAATAGGAATCCATTATGAGTCTCACTTTAGGAGAAGGGAGTCTATTAAGTGGAAGTAATCACATATGCATCCAACAAATGCCAAGTAGAACGAGAAGCAGACTTTAAATGGAAGTTAAAATTCATAAATGTAATGAATGATAATAATACATCATATTTGTATAATTCTTTTTGTTAACAAAGCCCTTTCAAATATCCTGTCTCATGCACTCTTCATAAAACCCTTTGGTAAAGAAAGATATTCATCTGGAGTTTAGGCCTGATATCCTATGGATTTCTACTTCTGTTTGACAATATTATCTTATGAATTTCAATTTTATCAAGACAACATTTAAGAATAAACCATTGGAATTGAATTAGTCATTCAAAAATGTTCTTGTGAAGTCAGTGGAGCTAAAGAACATTACATTTCCTTCTTTCTTATCCTTTTAAAAAACATGACTAATTTGCCTAAGACCGGTGGTCAATTTTCATAGATAAGACCCAAGAAAATGTGCGCTACACTATGAAGTTTCAGGGCCGGGGAGGGGAGGCTGGAAAAATAATACAGTGTGTGCTTTTTTTGTTTTCTAATCTTTGTTTGGCTAGCTCAGGCGAAGTGTGATCGGATCATTGGGGACTAAAATTCTCTTTGCTCATTTTCCGAAACCTTGGTCATTTTTCAAACAAAAAATACCATATTTATATTTTAAATACATTTAAATAAAGTAAATAATAATAGAACAAAATAATAAAAAAATAGAAACTTGAATTTAGATATATAGCGTGGCTAAAAAATACAGTTTTAACTAATCAGAAATTTCATTTTCTTGATATAGCATACTTAACTTATCCTTCTATTTAAAACATACTATAGTATTAAAATTGTATCAGTTGTAGAAACAATACTGATTACTTGCATAAAAGGTTGATAGTGATGTATACGAAAATACTTCAAGCTCCTTAAAATAAAGCTAATTCAGTTGTTCCACCTTCATAAAACTGACATTAGGAAATGGAATGTAACTCTCTTTGTATCAGACTTGCTAGTTAAAGGGGAGGAAAAAGGACTGCCATTTATAGAGTTTACTCTGGTGAGGGGCAGACTGGAACTTCCTCCACGACAAAACACCTCCCTTTTCCACTTAAAATGGTAAGGATGGGAAGGGCTAGTGGAGACTGATGTTATCTCAGTAATTAACCTTTCGTTATGAAGAGAAATCCCTGGTTATTCATGATAGGAGTAGAGAGGAAGGATGATATCTAAATTACCCACACATGGAACAACAAGAATTTTTCACTTATCTCCCTGATGGCCCAGGAGAGGAGACTATGGGAACACGGAAGATGGGCGCCAGTTCTCTGGAGGGAAAGAAGAAAGGCCTCATCCACCTGCGCTGGGGGAGCCTCAGATGTGACACCGCCGGAAAGAAACTCCCTGTCACAAAGCATGGGCAGTGAATGGTTATTTAAGGAATGTCTGATGTTCAACTTTTAAGTTGTTTCCTTTTAGATTTGTAATTAACCACCATCATTCCTCAATATCTACTTAAAATCTCCTACATAGAAAAAAAAAACTTGTTAGTCGTGCATTGAAGAATGAAGACATGCAGAGTGAAGAGACTGCTCAGTCTAACCAAGCCGAGAGACAAGCAAGAACAGAGTGCAAAGAACGTGAGCACTTTTCTTCTTTTTACGCTAGAAATCCTGGGAATGGACTAGAATTCCCAGAGCTTGCTAGGGTGGAAGTTCAAGTTGTATTTCCAATGTATTTTAAATGAGAGAGTTGGAAGTTGGAATAGTTTGTTACATATGTGAAGCAACGAACCTCAGTACTTCAGGTTCATTCAAACCGTGACGTTATTTAATAGCTGGTGACACAGGATCTTTCCTATTGCTAGTCTATGCCCTTTATTTGTGTATCCCAGGAAGGGGAGCGGCTATGGTAATAGAAAGGGCGGACAGCGTCTGGTCCATCAGCAGACAGCAACACAGGTTGGCTATCAGCCTCTGTGATGTGGAGATCAGAGATCTTCGTCTTCTTCAATGCTGCATCCACGGTGTCTTGCAAATCTTTGATGAGTGAAAATGTGTACCTCTTTCTGGCTCATTACTTAAAATTTTTCACATGAAAACTCTTGTGTTGGTAGTACCTTAAAGAATGAAAGTATTTACCTTGAGTAAATACTCAAAGTTTCAAAATAATAAATCCTGAAAACTTACTCTAAAATGGGGACTCTTTATACTAGATTTTAAGATAGTTTCAATTCTGATAGGTAATTATATAGAAAAGCAATTTTAATTTTTCTTTTAATCACTTGTATCTGTAACTGTAAAGGTTTTTTTCCTATGAATCATTCTCCAGATAACGCCATTTTGAGCATTAACTATATCTTATGAAAGTGGAATTGTTACTGTTTGGAAGTCTTAAGAATAATTTTGATGTAATAGTTATTTCACTGCCAATATAACATCATGCTTCCTATGTACATGCGCGATCATTCTTCGAATGTCACAGAGTTGAACACTTGAGGGAAAGATAAAATTGTTTTTTAAAATCTTAAGCATAAATTTCTTTCCTGCAAATAAGAGTTCCAATATACACATCAACCTGTACAGTGATTGCTACTCACTCATGCCTACTTGCATCTCTACATTCTAAAGAAAATTGCTTTAAGAAAATACATAGTCTCCTGTACTAGCACAGCTCCTTGCTAATGCTACTTCTTATGTTATGATCTGAAACAAATAAAATCACATGGTTTGTGAGTTTTAGCATGATAGATGATGTGGATTAAGGCTGCCCCAGGCAGAGAAGCCCAAGGTGTCCTGACCTACATGCCGATCTGTATGACCAGATTCATATCTAAGTTATACAACCACACAATAACCAGACCCCATCTGCATGGAAACCATTTAATGAATTTTTATTTCATCTTTTTTTTTTCTAGTAAAAATAAGTCACATACCTATGTCTTATAAATTTAGCCCTAACCTTCAACACATTGCAGCAGCTCTTCACTGCCCATGGGTCCTGTCCCAATGTTATTCTATACTATTCTCTGAATAAAAGAGCGCTACTGCCGGATCTTGAGAGTCCAAGAAATCTTTCTTTCAACTCCTTGACTCACCGAGCCTGTATCAATAGATACCTGTTTTTCTCCTCTAGTCCAACTTTTTAACAAATTTCACTTTTCTAGACACCTTTATTTGATCAAATAGCTACTATTTCATTCTACCCCTTCCAAGACTATTTCTCATGTTATACAGCTACTGTTTCCTCCATTTTCCCTACTTTCACTTCTCTATCTTTTGCCGTTCTGTCTGGGTAACTTTACTTTGACAGCCTAGCATTGACTCTTTATTCAATGTTTCTATAATTAGAATTCCCACCAATTAAAGGATTTAGGGAAAATGGTTGTGGCAGAGGCACAGTTTTTGAATCTCTTCAAATCTCCTTAAAAAAAAAGCAGAACAACTGTGTGAGAAGCTGCTGAGAATGGAATAAATATGGAGTGCAGAGGCAATAGAAAGAAAAAAAGATTGAAACTAATATTGAGGAGGGGAATAAAGCCAGGAAATCTCAGAAAGCAAACCACCATGTTTTCAACACTACAAAAATATTTTTTGAATAAAAAGCAAGAAAGGGAACTCTGTAAAGCTAGAAAAGCTATGCTAAACCTTCTTTTTCTTTGATGGTAAAATTATTGTTTTATTTTTATTACAGAGACTAAAGAAAACACATCTTCATATGAGAAACTACAACATGGATATAATATATTATTTTTACCAATTGAATACCATAGAAAAGGTGAGCTTCTTCTAATACAGAATAATACAGCATTAATAGGGCCAAGTTAACATGAAGTATGATATGAATCAATGCTTACGGCAGTAGTAACCCTGAACCATATCATAGCAAAAAATAAAAGAAGGAAGGAATCTTGTGTAAGACAATTTGATGTAAACACAACGATCTTTGAAGTTTAGAAATAGTGATCATGAGTAATTAAAAAGACTTCACAAAAATCACTTAGATTTAAAATGTAGATTTAAATTCAGGAAATTTCATTTTTAAATTGTATTCAAGTAAATCAGTAAAGTAAATCTTCCTAAAAGATAAGGAGCACCAATTTTACAAAAAAAAAAAAAAAACCTGAACAACACAAAAAAGTCATAGTGCATTCTATACAAAGTTATTATAAGAAAAAAGAATAAGAAGCAGAGTAATATTGTAAACTATAAACCAGTAATAACAAATATGAACTTTAATTCACTATTTCAAAAGCACCTAAAAGATATTAAAACAATTATACAAAACATAATCAACATAAATCTGAATTTAAAAACATAGGAAATGAGGTAGAATTTGGAAAGAATTAAAAACAAAACAATCAGAAGAAAAAAAGGCTAAATTAGGAAGCACACAAGAGCAATGATTATAGCAGATAGAGCCTCACTGTAGAAAGAAGATCAAAGGACATGAAGAGATGAGGAGGATTAAGAGAAGGTGATGATTACTAAGATAGATGGGATCCAACACACGGATAATAGGGAATCCTGAAACAGAAAGCAAAGCAAGGAGACAGGACAAATACTGAAAACTGGATTCCAAGAAAACCTTCCAGAAACTTAAATAATGAGGTTAGGGGGTAAGGCGCAACATGTAATGGCTGTGCGCTCTGACAGCATAGACAGAGCACAACCATAAAACTTAGGAAAATGTGGAAAATAAAGGCAAAAAGATCTTTAACTGTTGTCAGTTAGTTTATCTGGTAGTTAGCATTATATTGGTATTCTAAGTAAATTGTATGTATGATGCTGGGTAAATTGAGTAATTCAAACTCTATCATCTTCTGACTTAAGATTAATGAGACTGAAAACAGAAAGAAAAAAGAAAAATTTTTTAAAAGGAAAGAAAAGAAAAAAATTGTTCACTTTAAGAATATAGGAAACATAGAAACAGATTTCTAAGAAAACTAGTATAAAGTACTCTTTGGAAAGTTTTTGGAGAAGTTTCACTTTCTTTCCTCACCCTGGGCTGACTGTATTTTCTGGAGGACGTGGACTAAAACTGCATCTTATTTAGTCCTCACAACAGTCCAGTAAAATAGCTGTTATTATCTCATTTTACAGGGACAAAAATGCAGCTCCAGGAGGCTGTGTTGTTTGCACAAGATCTCCCAGCTAGTGAGCTACGTTTTAAATCCAATTGTTCTGAGTCAAAGTCCAATCTTCATTTTGACACATATGCACATGAACACAAACAAAATATGAGAGGAAAACCAAGACTGCTTTCCCAGTACTGCTAATCATTTTCACAGACTAGTATTTTCTAAATTTGTACTGAGGTGTAAAATACCTGGAAAAAATTTCACATGTCTTAGGTGCGTAGTTCAATGAATTTATGAATTTTTGCATACATATCCATCCATTTACTGATACAATATTGAACATTTTCAGCATCCCAGTAGGCTCCTGCTTCACAGTTCCTACACAGTCAAGATCCTCCTCAAAACTAACCTAACTTCTATCAGAAAAGGTATGTTCTCACTATTCATAAATTTTATACAATTAGGATTATACAGCATGGTCTCTTTTGTGTCTGGTTCATTTTGCTCCACATTGTGTCTCTGAGCTTCATCCATACACTTTGATCTGTGTGACTGTATCCAGGTGAGTGTTCTAGTTTGTTCCTTTCCATTGATATATTCTACTGCAGGAATGTGTCACAATACATTCATCCATTATTCTGTTGATAGAGATTCAAGTTTTTCGGTTTGAAGTTATTATGAATAAAGCTATATGAACATTCTCTTGTATGTATCTTTTTGACCATAAGCACTCACGTTTCTTGGGGATGTTCCCATGTTATAGTATAGAAAGATGCTTAGTTGAGGCTGGTGTCTTTATAATCAAAACAATTCTCTGGTCCAAATCGCCACACCCTCTTAAAGACGTTTGACTTGCTTCCTGTAGGAGGAAAACTTCAGACTCCCTAAAGGCAACTAAGAAAGGCCTTTGCTGCACTTTTTGCTGACAACTTTTCCAGCCTGGTCTACTGCCATTTCTGACATTAAACTCTACTCACCAGAAACGTAGAGCTGCTTTAACTTGCCTATGCTGTGTTACCACACATCTTTGCTAAGGCTGAACCTTCTGCCTAAGGAGTATTTCCCTCCACACTCACTTTGTTACATCCTATTCATCCCTGAAGATGTATTGATGTTGCTGACTATTCCACCAAACTGCAAGCTTTCAGAGCATTTTTCTGTTCATGTTCATGTTCCCAATCCCCAGCATCATATCTGAAACATTGTTAAATAAATGAATTTTGGAAACATTCAGAATCAAAGAATTAAAATCAAAGATATCTTGCCTAAAATGACAAGTTTGTTGTCCTGGCTCCCTCCCCCAGTTCCGACTCTCGAAGTGCAATGCATCTCTGAAGATACAATAGAAAATTTAAACAGAGTAAGTCTAAACTTCTTACATCTCTAAGGTTAATATATAGGGCCTAAATTTTCAAAGATTATGGTCACTAATTTTGAACACAAATGTAAAATTTCAAAAAATTACCCTGTACAACAACCCATGATCTTAATTTCAAGACAATGTTCCAAATGAAACATCTACAACAAACAACGTAAGTATTATATTTTTGTAATTTAAGCATTAGGATTTCTATACATACAGAAAACTGATCTGGAACCAGACTGTACATCTGGAAATGTTTTGTAAACTGGATTAGAACCTCATGAGAAATCAAAATGCATTATAGACTTAGTCTAAAATTTTAGCTTAATTATACTTCTCATACCATAAAAGAAGCAATGCTTTAAGATCAGATTGTCATCAAAAGCATATGGCTAACCAACTGTGTGAAGAAATACAAGGGTTCAGAGTGAAACATTAGCAATCTATGTGCAAATGAAAATGTGTGGATCTACACCAAAGGAGACATGTGCTTTAAAGAGTTGCCACTTCTCCTCCTCATCACAGAACCATTTAAGTTTTATGGAGAGGTCCAACTGTGTTTAATTTTGGAGCACAATAGACAAAATCTTTTAATAGCTGAAGAGGATAGCTTTTGATGCATTAAATCTCTAGTACTTTGCATGGCAGTTTTCACTCTGAAGGTCCAAGAGAAAACTTATCTCCCCTTCTTTATATAAGGTTTATGGAAGATGTCTTATCTTTATTGGTTGCAATTCTTGTTGCAAAAAAAAGAAAAGCTTCATGCTTGGCAACATGCTGCACTAACTGGTGTTGGACAAACAATGCCATATGTCGGTCCAAGTGAAGAAGGTGAAAATCTCTGCCATTATGAACTCTGATTAAATTTTTTCCAGGACTCAGATATAGCATTTCTGCTTTTCATCTTGTGTTTGTTTAATATAGTTTATATAAAGAGTGAAATATTATAAATAAATTCATATAGGTTTTATTTATAGAGTGACTTGAAAAGAAATTTTGTTTCTAGATGTCTAAATGATCATCTTATTGAATTTGGAGAAACACAGAAGGATGGTAAGTCTACTAACAGGTCTTAAAGCTTTACATATTTCTCTAAATGTTTTATTACTTTTTAGTTCTTACTCATTTTAAACACCTCTTCCTCTGTTGATGAAAATAATCCATAACCGATCTGTAAATCAAAATTGGGGTGAGTTTATTATGAGCCAGATCTGAGAACTAGCTTAGCCCAGAGCCTTCCTTCCCCATGGAAGGAAGGACACCGAAGAAGTGGGGTGTACAGAGTGGTTGTATACCCTCAAAGAGCATGTGTCACATGATTGAAATGTCCCTTTTACAATAAAATTACAAGACTCTGCTCTGTCAGCATAATGATTGATGGACACAACAGGGAGCAGGTCTTTTGTCTGGAGCTGGGTGGTCACAGGTGAGCACAGCAATCAGTTCCTAGCCTTGGGAGAGATGCTTATCCTTAAGGAAATGGGGGGGAAGTTGCACCTTTATCTTAAGGGCCTTCGTTCTTGTCCTTGGGACACAGCAAATGCTTAAAGCAGATACACAATGCATGTTTAGCAGCACCAAATGGCTTCCTCATATACTGCAATACATCCCATAGCTTGCCATTTTTTTTTGTCACCTCTATGTCTCATTATTAAACTAGTTCACTGGGGAAAATTTTAAAATACAGAAAACTAAAATGAATTGGGAAAAGCTCACCTCTAATCCCATCCAGAGATAACTATAGTGAACTGTCTTTTTCTTGGAAGGATGGAAGTTGTCACTAAAAATACTATAAAGGTCAACAATTTCTTGAGAATTCTGGATTTTATGAAAAAAAACAGGATTGAATTTCTCTCAAGAATATTTGAGCAATTCTTGGGTATCTTTTAGAATAATTGTACTTTAACCAATTGCATCTGGAAACTCTAGGGGTCTGAAGTCTCTGGGATCATATGAGGTATAAAGAATATGGAAATAATTAAACCCAGGAAGTGGTAAGGAAAATGACAACAGAATAACTACAGGATAGATAAAGCTTACAAAGATTTTTAAGAAAGAACCAATGAATAAATAAGTTTCCTAAACATCACCAACGTCAATCACAACATCTCCCCTTGGGCAAATGCCTTCACTAGAAGAGAACTGGGAAGTTGGGTGCATTTCAAACCTTGACCTGAGGTTCTGCACATATTAAGAGACTGTAGGGCAGGTCTTAGGAGGTGGCAGAAGGAGAAAACGAAAACTTTGCTCCTGCTAACTCCAGTCCTTATTTCCTCCAACCTTATTGTTTCTCTTACCCAGTGTTTGGGGAAGAGAAGGGAAAAAAAGAAAAGGGAGGGGAAATGAGAGAGAAGAGGAGGGAAGGAGAAGGGAGGGAGGAGAAGGGAGGAAGGAAAAGGGAAGAGGGAAGAGAGGAGGAGAGAAGGGAAAGGGGAAGGGGGAGGGGAGAAGGAGGAAGATGGAAGGGGAGGGGCAAGAGGAGGGGAGGGGAGAGATATGGAGAGAGAGAGAATAAAACGACAGTGGACAGAAAATCTGTCAGAAGGTTCCTCTTGGATTTCTCCTGAAAAACTACAGAAATAACAGGAAAGAAAGTATCAGAGGAACAAACAAAAACAAGCAACACAACAAAAACCTGCAAAAGCACCCACTAAGGAGACTACAGATTGTCCTAAATGGGTCATGTGGTCAGTTTCTATTTTGCCCTCTCCTTTCTGCACTGTTGGCTTGGGAAAATCATCATTTGCCACTTGGCCAGCGAAGCCATATGCTTTTAACAGCCTAGGCCACTGACCTCCACAGAGTAATCTCAGGGGTTGCAAAAGCCCTGTGGGATGAAATGTGGATTCAAACATCCAAGCCCACCTTCTGCCCGCCAGCCTCTGTGCGGTAATGTCTTCCTATCCACAAGATAGAGGATTACAGCTCCGGAGACTGACTTCTCCCTCTCTTTCCAAGAATTTAAAGTGAGTCCCTGACCATCAGTCTCCTCATTTGATGACGCTAAGCAAGAGTGAACAGCAGTGGTTGCACAGTGCCGGAAATTCCCCACCCCGAGCTGCGTCTCTTTTCCATTTCCCAAAATTTACCAGGAGAAACACGAATTAGAGTTTAATCCTCAACGTTTCCAATACATATTACCAGACAGTGTAGCTGATAACCTCACAGGAGGATGTGCTCATAAGAGAGAAGAACAAGTACAACCACTATGAAGGCAAAACAATGACTTGAACATCCATGAATTAAAACTCAACAGAGAAAAAAATAAGGCATAATAAATGTACTTAAATATATGAAGGAAGACGCTAGCAATATAAGTGGGAATTGAAGAACTGATCAAATATTAGGTCTAAGAGCAATAATAGTTGAAAGAAAGGAGAAAACAGAAGGAATGAACAGCACGATGGACACAGTTTGAGAATAAATTACTGAGCAGGAAATTAGATTTTGACAATCTTCCAGAAAGTAGCAAGAGAAACTAAAATGATATAAAATATAAAATTATAGAAATAAGCCTCCTTGAAAACAACCTTGAAGAAAGTATTGAAATAAGAAGATAGAAGTGATGTGAAACTTTTATAAATTCAGCATTATCGAATACCTTGATAACATTTGTAATCTAGAAAGCTAGTACTAAAGAAAAGTAAAAGAGAAAATACATCTGTACCCAGCCAGAAGTAAATTCTAGTATCAGCACTGTGCTGGACAGTCATCCTGGAGGCTAATCAATGAAATCAATACACAGAACTATTTGAACCAAACAAGAAATTGATCAAGTTTCCCAATATAAAATCAAATTGCAAAATTCAACAATATCTCTTTATACTAATAATAATGATTAGAAAATATAATAAAAATGAGATATTACTTATACACTATACATTTCTAGGAATTATTCTAAAAAATACTCAAGGCTGAGAACATTTTAAAGCTCTAATGTTGGGCCTGGATGAGCTGAATAAATGGAGAGATGTACCATGTCCTTGGAAGAGATAAATTAAAAGTAGAAAGATGTCAGATTTCCCCTCTAAATTCAGGGCAATCCTAATCCAGTAAGAATTTCTGAAAAATTTTAAACAATTACTCTAAATTTATATGGAAAAACAAAGATCCATAAATAGCAAGGTCTGTATAAAAGAAAAGAAAAAGAGGAAATTTGGCATATCACATATTAGTTCATACTATACAGCCTTAGTTAAAAAAATATTGCAGTAGCAGATAAGAGCAGACAATGATCCAATGGAAGAAAACAGAGAGCTCAGACAGACTCATGAATGGAAACATATGATAAAGTTGGCAGCACAACCAATGGGCAAATAGCATGTTGTTTAATAGAGGGAATTGGGGAAAATGACCTTGTATGGAGAAAAATAAAACTAGATCTCTGTCTTCATCCGTTTAGGCTGCTATAACAGACCAGAGACTGGATGGCTTGTAAACAACAGATTTAGTTCTCATGGTTCTGGAGGCTGGCGGGTCCAAGTTCAAGTGTCTGGTGAGGGCCTGCTTCCTGGTTCATAGATAACTATCTTCTAACTGTGTCCTCATGTGGTGCAAGAGTTCTCTTTTATGAGAGCAATAATCTCATTCACGGGGGCTCCACCCTCATGACCTATCACCTCCCAAAGGGCCATCTCCAAATACCATCCTGTTGGAGGTTAGGATTTCATATGAATTTGCGGGGGGGTAGGGCAGAGGAGGACACAAATATTCAGTCGGTAGCAGTCTCCATCCATGCCATATGTAAATGTAGACTCCAAACATATTAAGGACTCAAATATGTAATGTAAAACTAGAGAGTAAGTAATGGGTAACGTGGAGGAATAACTTGGGGACTTCCTGGTGGGAACAACTGCTTAAACATACCCCAAAACCACACACACACAAAGTAGACACAACTTCTCACATTGAACTTGAGGGTTTTCCTCAGGAAAGGTTCTCATAAGTGGAGATCAGAGAAAATTGGAAGACTGAAGTTTTCAATGTCTAAAATCATCAAGGTTCTAATATATAGACTATAATGAGTAAATCTAAAAGGAAAACATATAAATCCCAACTGAAAACTGGGCCAAGTATATGTTTCAGCAATTTACAGAGGAGGCAGTCTAAAAGGCCAGCTAACACATGAGGATACATTTGAACCTCTTAGTAATCAGAAAAATGCACATTAAAACAATGAGGTATTTTATATCCACACCAACAAAAATTAGCAAGCTAGGTAATGCCAAGTGTTGGCAGGCTTGTGGGAATGTGAGAACCCTCAGGAATTAGAGGTAGGAACATGGATTGGCATAGACCTTCAAAGAGCAATGTGGTAATACTTATTTAAATTAAAGATATATAAAACCTATAACCCAGCAACCTGCTCATGTGTATATGTGCTAAAGCTCCTCACAAAGGTCCACGGGATCATGTAGCTTTGAATATGGGACAGGAAGCTGCAGACGGTCTGGGTAACACCACTGAGGAAACGGCAGGTAACAGGGTGACGCACACGTAGTGACTATATTACAGTCACAAAGGCGTCTTCAAGCACACTTACGAGTGAAAACGGTAAAACATGGGCAAGATCTATTCCAATACCATTCATATAAATTAAAAATAGATGCATGTGAAATAGCAATGCATATTTTATAAGAATGCAGTAACAGGAAGATTCATATTCCGGTTGTCTTTTGTGGAGGAGGTGAACAATAGGAATAAAGAAAATGCACCGATAAATAAAATAGAAGGACCTTGTTCAGAGCAGCATTGAGCATGTCCCATAAACTGAAGAAGATGGTTAACTTAGCCTCTTGTATAATTAAAAAAAGATAGGAAGAAAAGAAAGGATAGGGCAAAAAAGAGATTAAAAAAATAAGAACACGAAAAGATTCAAACAAAAGGAAATACAGAGTAGGGGTGATGTTCTCTACTTTTTTGTCCTCACAAAGGGGTGCAGCCTTTTGAGAGAGCATGTGTAATGCCACACTTCCCTCTCGCCCCAAACACTACAACAGGGAAATTGAGACTTGCTTCATTTGACTAAGAATATCCTATGTAGTTAATTTCCTTACAGGAAATTATAAATTATAATAAACACAATGATGATGGTATATTTTTTCTTTCTTTTTTCAGGGCACAAGCATCATTACATGACTGTAATAGTCAGAATTTTTAAAGGGTTCAAAATGAATAAAATACATGTGCTTGAACTACCCCATCATTCATTCCTTGAACAAACATGCATTGAAGGCCAATTTTATGTATATAATATGTATCTCACAGAAATTTAACAAGAAAACAATGCACAGCAATTCATTAAGATGAACTCTTTCATACTATAAAATGTAGACCATTAATAAAGTAATTTTCAATTCCAAAAAATTACTATTCTGAGTCATTAGGCCATGTACCTATATAGAATTTACAGAGTTTATATCATAATTATGTCTCAATGCTACATTGTAACCAGACAGAAATCAGCCTTTACAATCTATCTTGTTTCTTTAAATGCACATAATGCATACCAAGAAACTGCAGTGGAGAATTCCATTTGGAAAAGAACCTCCTGACCATCTTTCTGTGCCTGGCATTCTGGTCCTTCTTATTCATCTCCCATAAATCTGGTCTTTGACACCACAGACAAATACAACTTTATTAGCTACAAAACCATTTGGTGGCCTCTAATGGCTTTCTCAAATTGCGCTGGTCTCAGTGCAACAAGTCCTTTCATGTTGATTAAAATATTTGAAGGATACAAACAACAACAACACAGTGACAGGAAATCCAGTCATTCCTTTCATCTTCCCAGTGGGAGCCAGTCAGTGAAACTTGACTTTCTTCAAACAGAACTCCCCTTTCTGTGGTTGAAGAAAGGCTTTGGTGAACACTTATCCTTTGATATGATATGCACTTGACAAAAATCACAGAACAAATCAAGCCACTGCTTTGAAGACAATGCTTATTAGAAACCCGAAGCTCTTAAGTGCACCAGGGCTTAATGCTGTTGCCATGACATGAGGCCAAATGCGTCTGTGGTGTCGTTTAAAGGCAAGTCCAAGTGTGTTGACTTCAGGGCTGCAGCTGCCACCTCATTCCTTCATTTAATTGCAAGCACACCTTGAAGAATTGTTTCGTTTTCAAGTATATTCTGGTATGTCAGTTCTATATTTCTTCCCAGTGAAGCATACATTTTATTATTTAGGAAGAAAAGAATGTGAGAAAATGCTTGTGCTATAGCCTTTGCTCAATGTCCTAGAGCCTCCAGGAACAGGTCAATTTATTTTCCAAGTAGAAACCCAGCTTGTGAAGTGAGAATACTGAGGCACCCAGGGTCGCAGTAGAACCCCAACACGAAGAGCCAGATGTCTGAGATCTTCCAACACTTTCAGGACCCCGCAGGAAACAGATGGCACATTCCAGTTGGGAGAGTTTGAGGGGAGTTTAGTAAAAGCATTTTATAAACCAGGGGAAAGGGTGGGAAGCGCTGCAGGAATAAGGCAGCACCCAGCCTTTTAAGAGAAGGGGGTTAGCAGCCCCGGGTCTGCAGGGGAGTGAGTGGTAACCAAAACCCAGAGACAGAAGGCCACCCTAGCAACCCTACAGGAAGAGAACAAGGGACTCATTCCCCAAGCCCACCTTCCTCCTACTTCTTATCTCCGGCTGTTTTCCCCCACTGTCCTCACCTAACCAGGGGACAGAGGGCTAGGGAGCCAGGTGACATAGTCCCTATAGGTCAGCTTCCCAGGGCCAGAAACAAGCGAACGTGAACCTGTCAGGCACACAGAAGACAGCCTACAAATTTCCGTCACCGCTTCCACCTAATCACCTCTAAAGGTAAATGGCACTTGTTGGGAGTTCCACAAAACATCGCACATCTTCCCTCAGTGTTGATCCCAGGTAAAAGGAAAAATTCTCTCAAATTTTCTGTGATAAAGCCTTTTGAGTTTTCCAAGAAGGAGATATGGGAGTTAAGTCAAATTTGTAATTAAGTTGAAAAACACATTAGATTCTGTTTGTGACGTATATATGCCCAAAATACACAACTATATTTGTTAAAATAAAATATTTATTTTATTCCCTGAAATAGCACATTGCGATAATAAATAGTTTTAACAAAATGGTTTCCTCTTTGATTCAAGAAGTCATCATTGAAGAGAAAGGGTAGCTAGAAAACATTTTCCCCAGGAGCTCAGCTCCTGTTAATCTCTAGACATTTCTGCTTGGTCTCTCCCGACGCTTCAGGTCCAGCATGTCCAGAAACAAACTTGGGTTTGCTTGTCTCTCTTCCCACCTCAAAACTACTAATTCCCTGAATGATGTAGTGTGTGTGTGTGTGTGTGTCACACTGAATTTTTAAAAGATAAATATTCAATGGATATGCTTATTCATTATTGGACAATTATGTTTTTATAACATCTACTTTAAGAGAATAATGAAACTTTGCATGAAAAATATAAATAAGAAGCATAAGTGAGAAGGCACTAACTCCTTTGCTGCCCTAGGTGATCAGGCCTTTACAGGAACAGGCAATGATTTACAAATGCATGCACTCTACTTAGTAAAGTAAATGGAGAATTTGATCCAAGAATCTTTATCAATTAAATTAAAATAACAGTCTGTAAAGGAAATGAATGAATTCATTATTAACCTGTCAAAATCAGTAAATCTCAGAAATGTAATCTTTAATTAGGAGATAGTAAAATTGGCATGCACAGTCTTCAGTTTACAAGCATAGTAGTGAAAGAGCACAGCCAACAAGCAGGCGTTCCCACCCAGGCTGGGACCAGAGACCTATTGACCACAGGCGGTTCCCAAGAGCATGGGGTATAAATGGAACAAAGTGAGTCATGAGTTAATGACCGGTAAAGTGGGTATAGGTAAGGGGGAGTCCATGCCAGTGCTGTCCAGTAAAAATAGTGAGCATCATATGTAATTCCAAATTTTCTAGTAGCCACACTTAAAAAGGTAAAAAGAAAGAGGTGAAATTCATTTTAAAATATATTTTATTTAAATCAATATATCCAAAATATTATCATTTCAACATGTGTCACTAGCCGCCTTTCAAGTGCTGTATAGCCACATATGGTGTGATTATTGCATTAGATAGCAGAGTTCTATACTATTCATTTTACTTGTTAAATGTTAAAATATTTTTATAATAAAAAGTTAAAAGAAAAAAGTTGACAAGCTTGTGCCTATCTCTCTCCATAGCTCAGTTTCCCCATCTATGTGTCGAGGGAGAAGTACTGGTCACTAGATAATTTCTAAGATTCTTTCTAATTCCCTATTTCCTAGTTTCCTTTACTAAAGCACTCTCATTCTGGTTTTCCATAACTCTATAGAAAAATGTAACTTTTCAAAAAGGGAATTCCTTTATGGTCTCAAAGAGATATGGCCTAAAAATTGCCATTCTCTATTTACCTAAGGAATATTTGGAGACAAATGACCATTTATTTATAAAATAACTTTTCTTCTACTCCAGGACAAAATTGTGATATATGAGCTCAGTTTCCATTTACCACTGTTTTGGTAATTCCATTTTTCCTTTCATGTGTAAGATTCACCATTCGACCCTGGTGAGAGGTGAGAGTTGGGAAGAGGCAGATTAAAAACACAGATATAAATCATAATCTATGTTCAATAAGTCATTTTGAAGAAAGAGAAATTAAAATATCTTAGGTATTTTTCCCTCCATTTTTTAAAATTAGTCCAATAACTTTATGGACTTATCTCACTTGTCCATTTGAATTTTTTATATTGTGTTTTATAGTTGTATTTATAAAGCGTCAGCCCCATACCATTTGAAATTTTTATTTAAAGTGAAAATTCCTGTAGATAATTGAATGTGTTCATTTGAAAATATCCACCTTTATGACTGACCAAACTGTTTAATTTTGATTTGACTCTTTTGATGGCCTGCAGACCCACTCTGTTCTCTTAGCTCAGTATTTGGGTAAAGCTCACCAACAAGTACACCTCTGCTCTCATTCTGAAGAAAGGCTATAAGTGCATCTTTTATTAATCCCAAATAGGGGGAAGTTACATATTGGACCAATTTTAAGAAATCTTGATATATGAAAAATTCAGGCTTACTAAATATGGTTTACATTTTATATACATAAAGATTATTTGCAGTATTAAAAAGGTTAATTCTCAAACACAATCTCTGCAATTTTTTGAATAGGAAACTTTTTTTAATTTTTTTAATTTTTATTTTTTTCGGATGTACCTCATATTTCGAATTCTGTATACATTTCATCATGTTCACCACCCGAACACTAATTATAGTGCATCCCCTCACATGTGACCCTAATCACCCCTTTTGCCCTCCCCCCTCCCCCCTTCCCCAATTGTAACCACCAGTCCAATCTCCAATGCTATTTTGGATACACTCACATGACAATTAAATTTTGAAAATCAATTTTCACACAATTATTTAAGGATCCATTTACTACAATAAATTTATTTATATTAGTCTATTTCCAAAAATGAAGAGAGACAGTTAAAACCTATAAAAGTATCTATGCAGTGAAATGGTATACACCTGTTGAGATTTTCTTCTGAATTATCCTGCAACCCCGAGGTAGACATGGGGTTAACCCTGTCCCCTACCAGGCCTCTGAATGTAAAGTAAGATATTTGGACCAGGTGCTTTACTTACCTCTTCCAGACCTTAGTTTGAAAATTGTGGTTGATCTCCTTCTGCAGCTTTTACAACCTGCTTTATAGGTAAGTGAGAGCCAGGATGTACGAGGTGATCCCATAAAATAATAAAATTCATAGCCTGAAATCAGACACACACACACATATTTTCTGTAAGTTCCTTCACTATTACTCCCATGAGAGAAAAATTAATTATGGAGACTTTTTTGGGAAAACAAAAAAATCATTACCAAAACCCAATTGTTTTCTTTACGGTTTTCTTCATTTAATCAGCTTGTCTGGTCTTTGTTACCTGTGAGATTCCAGCCTTCTCATTCTACAATATTCATGAAAATAAAGCTCCATTTCCTTTAATGAGACTAAAAATCTATTGTCATTAACAGGAAAAGAAGTCTTTATGCAGTTATGGGAATAAAGGTCAGTTCTCATTTATGGGAATAAAGGGTTGCTCCCCTGAATTGGCTCTCCTTAAACATAGCTGGAAGGAAAGAAGGTAAGAAAAGAGTGAATAGAATAGGAAGAGAATTATATTATTAACTATACTCTAAGCACACATTTTTACTTACCTCATGATGAAAACATTTAAAGATGCAAATTTAATTTAATTAATTCAACAAGCAACTTTTCCTGCCATCAATGTAGCCTCAAGGGCCTCAATGTCTTGTTACACAAATTCAGCATCTGTGGCTCCCAGGCTGGCAGAAAGTTTTCCTGGAGAATATTTTTTTTTAAATGGAAGCCAAGGGAAAATTGAAAACCCATGATACAACTTGGAGCATATGCTCTCTTTGTAACAATTCAGGTGCCCAAAACCTGGGTCACCTTAGAGCCTCATGTGTCCCAGCAGTTGCCATCTTCAAAGGCAAAAAATGTTCTTTAGATGAAATGCCAACTTTTCTGCAAGAAAGTTGAGAGCCTCTGGCAATATGTAGACTTGTATCATTAGTAATAACCAGTGTCAGGAAAAAATTACTGGATATGTAACTCCAGATGTAGTACCAACAGAGAACATACAGTGGTTCTAGCAAGAATAGGATATAAAATGAGGAGTGACCTTCAAGATCCAATTTTAAGCATGATCTATATGGTCTCAAAACTCACCGTTAGATATATATCTAAAGTACTTCTCAAAATGTTCTCACTACCTCTTTAATAGTTTTTCTTTAATAGTTTTTCCTACTTTCCCCTACATACGTTCTCTTCTTGAGACATAAATTCTCCTCATTATTGACGAAACATACCTGAGCACCTGAACGTCTCTCCTTGAAGTGTCCTCTGCTCCCCATGCCAGGGAATGAGCATTTCAATCCTTCGAAGCCAAAGGCAAATCCGATTTTCTGAAGCCAATTGCTACAGGTCTAATCTAGCAGAATCACTCACTACCTAAACTAGCATGCTCTCTCCCACTTAGTTGGCACTTAAGTGCTGCCTTTAAAGTTCAATATGTTTTCTATGTTATTTCTAACTTCCACCCACAGCTGTACATCAGCCTTTTAGGGCATCAGCCTCTGCTGAATTCATCCCTGTACTCCCCTCAACACCTGGGACATTGCCTGGTCCCCACTCGGCACTGAATAGAAGTTAAATGGATTTTATAAATGGAGAAAGGGAAGGGATGAGAATTAACACAATTTTCTATATTGAAATTGTTCGTTGGTGAAAAATACGGAAGTAAAATGTAGATTTCCCTCTCATGAACGTAGCACTCTTTCCAGTAATTAATGCTGTTTTCCAACACCACACAACTCTTAATACACATGGCTCAATTCTAGTTCCCACTTACAAAAGTGAGGCTGTTGATGCTGCTTTGACAGCTGATATCATTCATTTTTTATGTGATGTAAATAAAACCTCTACACTGTTACAGCGGAATGAAGGAGGAGGAATAATTGACATAAAAGAAAATTGTCCCTCTGTAACTATTTCATTATTGCATTAGTATTAGAGGATACTGAGCAGGGAGTGAGGTAGGATAGGTGGCAATAACTAGGCAGAGGTGGAGTCAGTAAGAAATAACAGCAAAATCAAAAGAACAAGAGGAAATAACTGGCATAGCATCCAGTCACTCAACAAACATGTAATAAGGACCTACTACATACCAGCCAATGGGATAAACAATTACAAAATCAAAATCAGACATCTCTCTCAAGGATCTCTAGTAGGAAAGACAAAAAAATAAGTGTGTAAATAATTATAAATGAAATTGATAAATCCTAAGGGAGATTTAAAGAGCTTTGCTTGGGGGTGGGGGTGGGGGTGGAGAACCATGGCTAGACACACAGGCAGCTTGTTCTCACCGTGTTGCCTAATTCAACACAGCACCCAGCTCTCTGTGGGCACTTAATAACTACCAGTTGGCAAATGGATAAATGCCAGTGGTTGGGGGAAGAGATGTGTGTTATCTCCCTGGTAGTCCCGCAAGCTGGTGTGGACGGTGTGGGCCCTCCTTAGCTGCGACAGCTGCACAGTGACTCCCAGTGGGCACATGTTGAACTCCAGCTTCCATCACAGTATAGTGAGTATATAATCTAGTACTGTATGATTGATATATAGACACACAGATGTTATATAATTTAGTATAACAACTAAAGCCATCACTCTTTTAACAAACTTTGGTACTCATTCTGCTTAAAAGTGAAAGTGTTTCTGCAAAGCACAACGACGCAAGCTAAATGAACAATAAGTTCCTTTCCAATTCCAAAAACTGGATTCTATGAAATAAAACTAATTTTCCAATACAGGCAGTGTGGTGTTAAACTTAACATTAAGCAGAACAGATAGAAAAGATGTTTATTCTGAGAAATAAGCATTGTTGTCTCCAAACTAATGAGAATGCCCTCCTCAGGGAAAGACATGGGAATATTTCCCTGAGTTTTGTCTAAAAATTGTTCTTTACCAAGAACAATTATTAGCTTGATAGGAGTTCCAAATTGTCCAAATTACTTATAAATTATGTACATTCTCCTCCTTCTTTATGAAGAAAAAGAAGAATGGATCGTGATATTTTTGGCCATCATTCTTGGGTATTTCCATTGATGTTTAACCTTTCTCTACCAATAAAACTAACTATGCCGCAGGTTATTCTGGCATATTAGTATTTTCTGACTTCAATGGAGTTCAAAAAGCACAATCAATGCCTCTGCTTCTGTTGTTGTCAGACATTCTCTTGTTCCTGCATTTAAGTTAGAAGAAAGCTCTGAATCGAGATCAGACAGAAGAGAAACGAAACAGCTAAGGGAAAAGAAGAGCTAAGCTATATATTGAAATCCTTCAGGAAACGCCCTGACAAGAGTGTAGCTAGAAAATTAAAGCTGCAAGAAGCTGTATATCACCATGTAAGTGTCCAAGGAGAGTCTTCTATCCCCAAACGTAAACACTGCAAGAAAGCAAATGATAGCAGTGCCCTAACACTGGGCACCTAGTGATACATATGGATATCTGCTCATGTAGACTGACCCCTGGTGGCATAGACTGATTGCTGCAAGGACACTGGCCTTGGAAGTCTGCTTTAAACAAGGGCGGTTGCTCTGCAGAGGCAGTGGGGGCAGCTCCACAAACGTGCACGTATTAAGGGGGTGTGCGGCATCGTGCCCTCTCTAAAGGCTACATGAACAATCTACAACGTTTATAATGAAGAAGAAAATAATGGAACAAACAGACCTCTCTAGAGTCAAGGGGCTGCCTCTTCTAAATGACTGGATGTATGTAATTCTACATGGCCTCTACTATTGTCACCACGTCTGTGTCTCTGCGACGGAATTTTGAAAGTCTTCATACTAGGTTGCAAATAACTTATAGCAAAGATTGTTTTCAATTTTCCCATTTTCTTTCAGTGAATTTTGACTATAAGCTAGCCTATAATTATGAAACACTCTCTTAAAATAAGTAATTCGTAAGTTTCTAAGTAATATAAAACTAAAGTATACATCATTAGTATAACTAAATAATAATTAAAATAAAATTGAAAGTGCCAGTTAAAATGGAAAGCAACTTATTTCATATATATATTATTTGCTCCTTTTTATGATGAAACAAAAAGTACATATCAAAGTCAAAATTATGTTTAGGTTTAAGGAAAGACAAGAAAAGAATAAGTAAGTAGTTTTACACATATAAAACCAGAGGCAAACACCCTTTTCTGCTCCATCAATGTCGAACACAGACTAAGATAATTCTTGTTATAATTGAGGAGTTTGGAAGCAGAAGCCACCCACAGGGATCAAGTAGGAGGTCTCATGTGTATTTTCTTTCTTCTAGATGTTCTTTCTTCCACTTTTCTATTGGCACCCCGAGGGAAATTTCAAAAGCTTCTATATAGTAGATATTCTTTTTCTTTTTGCTTCTCAGAGAGAACTATTTCTAATTTTTGCTTTTCTGCTATCCCTGCTAGATAAGTCTACGGGTCACCTGGGAGGAGGGAGAATGGGATCATCACCGAAAGCACGAGTGCCTCAAGACATACTTGTTGTGTGTTCCCACCTTCTTTTAAAACAGGTAACTGATAGCCCATATTAGGATAAAAATACCATTACAGCAAATGACAATACATGGGCCATTTGGAAATTGTCCCACTGTGAGGAACATATATGACAATGCACTGAAGTCCATGTAAACAGAAAAGGAACCATAACTTGTTAACTATATAGTGCACGCCACTGAAAATGAAAACCAAAAGAAATGAAATAACGCATGCAAGCCATTTCTAGAATAGTAGAGTTAACCTGAAATTATTCTGTAAGTTCAGGAATTCTTGAGGTCAGCCCACCAAGAAACTCCTAAATGATGGGGCTTCTTCTAAGCTATTGGTGTCCTGCAGAGTAATATATCTTTGAATTTTTCCTCCTCCTCCACAACCAAAAACACAATAACTAAAGAAAACTAACAAACAAGCAGAAGGAGACAAAGTTTTCCTGAAGAAAATAAGGAATTTAGTCAGCAGCAGAGAGACGAAGCCAACAAATGCTCCTTCATGGCAACATGTATCCTAGCTTTCCATTAAAACAACCTGAAACATCTTAGAAACTCAATCTGTAAGGTTTTTAGCAGTTCTGAACCTTTTGCTCCATTTTACTTTTCGAATCTAATTAGAGAACCAATAGTAGTAATTCTAGGTAGAATGATTGAAGTTTGTATCAGATTGAAAAGTGGGGAATTGGTTTCAAATAAATATGTATTTCCAGAAAACAATTTATAATAGACCATAATTTCAGGGTCACTTGTACAAAATTAAAATTCGTCTTTACTTTTTTTCCCTACAATCTGTGCTTTTCTTAAATAATTCGTATTTTCAAAAGCACTTCAAAATCTATCTTGCTAAAATTCCATACATACATTTTCTAAGTTTTCCCAAAGTGTTGTCAGCGACTCCTGCCCAGAACGACAGGCACCACATACAAGGCAGGGACCTCAACCATTGCAGTTTCTTTCTCATATTTGACATTACTCAGTGACAGTCACGTCTGTTTATCAAAGAAGATTTTTCTCATATTTTCTGTTCTTTTCCTCTTAAACCGGTGTCTTGAGAATCTCTGGTCTAGTCCATAGCTCTCAGCACACACGTCCACCAGTAAATCTGTAACTCAGTTGCAAAAACTCTTAAGCTTAAGACAATCAGTCAAAGAAGAGACACGCAAAAGCAAACACGAAATTCCCAAATCAGCACAAAAGTAAAACCTTCAGATACAACAAAAAAGTACAGAGCTAAAACGAAGAGGAACCCTTTCTCCACATGTCCTAATTGCAGGTCCCACCACAAACTTCTTTTTTCTTGTTGTATTTAAATATATATATTCTTCCTTTGTATTAAAGTCATGTCAATAGTCTATCACAGCAAACAGATCCAGATGGAAAAACAGAAAAGTGTTCTCCAGTTTATACTACAGAATAGACAGAAGGGCTCAGGTTTAATATCCACTACTACGTAAATAAGTCTCTTAGGTACCCTTGCATTCTCCAGCTAAAAGTCTTCAACTTTAGCATGTAGAAGACTCAGCCACATTGGGCTGTTGTTTGTAAGAGGTCTTGTCCTTCCTGTCTCCTGCGGTGCTCCATAGAGTGATGAGCAAATGCATTCCTCTTACAGTTAAAGAGTTTGAAATCAAAGCTGTCTACCCAGAGGTAGATAAGGAAAATCTCACTTTATGAAAGCTTTCCAGATGTCTTTACATCCGCTTCTTTCCCTAAGGCAAAGAAGGACCAGTATGGGAAACCCTGATATTTGAAATAATTTCCTTTCTGTCTGGCGGGTTTTCCTGTACACGTCAGGGAGCGTGCGTGATGCTGCTCGTAGCTTTTTTGGCAGACTGACGTTCGCGGTCACACGCATACTGGAAGGACTCAAACATTTTGTTACTTCCAAGCTCAGCAACTCCCATCGAATGTAAATTTAGTTGCTTCGACATGGGAAATCATAACAGACAGAGAAATTTCAATTAAACAAACTATGCTCTTTTCCAAACAGACCTAAGGCCAGATCCTTGGAGTCAGTTAAACATAAATGTCATGTCAATCATTCCAAATAGGTTGCTAACACATGCAAAAATCTGAAGTAGTCAACTTTCTTTTTAAACTGAATGACCTGTCTATAAGAGTACGTCATTGTTACTTAAACCCACTCTCCAAGAATTTCAATGTTTTTTTTCAATTATTTTATTGAGGTCATATTAGTTTGTAACATTGTGTAATTTCAGGTATATATTATTATATATCAGTTTCTGTATAGACTGCACCATGCTCATGACCAACAGTCTACTTTTTATCCATCATCACACATATTTGCCCCTTTACCGCTTTTGCCTTTCCCTCTATTGCCCTCCCCTCTAGTAAGCACTAATCTGTTCTCTTTATCCATGAGTTTATCTTCCACATATGAGTGAGATCATATGGTGTTTGTCTTTCTCTGTCTGGCTTATTTCACTTCACATAATACCCTCAAGGTCAATTCACATTGTTGCGAATGGGACGATTTTGTCTTTTTTTACGGCTAAGTAGTAGTCCATTGTATATATATACACTACATCTTTTTTATCCACTTGTCAGTTGATGGGCACTTGGGTTGCTTCCACCTCTTGGTTATTGTGAATAATGCTGCAGTGAACATAGCGGTGCCTAAATCTCTTTGTATTGTTGATTTCATGTTCTTTGGATAAATACCCAATAATGGAATAGCTGAATCATATGGTAGTTCTATTTTTAATTTTTTGAGAAATCTCCATACTGTTGTCCACAGTGGCTGCACCAGTTTGCATTCCCACTAGCAGTGGATGATGTTCCTTTTCTCCACATCCTCTCCAACATTTGTTATTTTTTGTCTTGGTAATTATAACCATTCTGACAGGTGTAAGGTGATATCTCATTGTATTTTTGATTTGCATTTTCCTAATAATTAGTGATAATGAACACCTTTTCATGTATCTGTTGGCCATCTGTATATCTTTTTTGGAAAAATGTCTGTTCATATGCTCTGCCCATTTTTTGATTGGGTTGTTCATTTTTTATGTTGTTGAGCAGTATGGGTTCTTTATATATTTTGGAGATGAACCCCTTATTGGATATACAATTCGCAAATATCTTTTCATTTTGTTCATGGTTTCCTTTGCTGTGCAGAAGCTTTCTAGTCTGATATAGTCCCATTTGTTTATTTTTTCTTTTGTTTCCCTTGCCTGGGTAGACATGGTATTCAAAAAGATCCTTCTAAGACCGATGTCAGAGTGTACTGCCTATATTTTCTCCTAGGAGTTTTACAGTTTCAGGTCTCACATTTAACTCGTTAATCCATCTTGAGTTTAATTTCTGTGTATGGTGTGAGATAATGGTCTACTTTCATTCTTTTGCCTGTAGCTGTCCAGTTTTCCCAACACCATTTTTTGAAGAGACTTTACTTTCTCCATTGCATGTCCTTGACTCCTTTGTTGAAGATTAGCTGTCCATAGATATGTGGCTTTATTTCTGGGCTTTCAATTCTATTCCATTGATCCATGTGTCTGATTTTTGTGCCAATACCATGCTGTTTTTATCACTATAGCTTTGTAGTATATTTTGAAGTCCAGGGATTATGAGGTGTCCAACTTCGTTCTTTTTTATTAGGATCGCTTCAGCTATTCGGGGTCTTTTTTTGTGTCATATGAATTTTAGGATTCTTTGTTCTATTTCCATGAAGAATGTCATTAGGATTCTGATTGGGATTGCATTGAATCTGTAGATTGCTTTAGGTAACATGGACATTTTAACTATGTTCATTCTTCCAACCTATGAGCAGGGAACATCTTTCCCTTTCTTTATATCCTATTCAATTTGTTTCAACAGTGTCTTATAGTTTTCAATGTACAGGTATTTCACCTCCTTGGTTAAATTTATTCCTAGATATTTTATTCTTTTTGGGGTGATTGTAAATGGGATTGTATTCTTGACTTCTCTTTCTGCTAGTTCATTATTAGAGTACAGAAAGAAATGCAGCTTATTTTTGTAAGTTGATTTTGTACCCTGCAACTTTGCTGTAGTTGTTGATTACTTCCAATAGTTTTCCAATGGATTCTTTAGGGTTTTCTAGGTATAGAATCATGTCATCCACAAACAGCAAGAGTTTCACGTCTTCCTTTCCAATTTGGATACCTTTTATTTCTTTTTCTTGCCTAATTGCTCTGGCCAAAACCTCTGGAACTCTGTTGAAGAGGAGTGGTGGGAGTGGGCACTCTTGTCTTGTTCCTGATCTCAGAGGGATGGCTTCTAGTTTTTTCCCATTGTGTATGGTGTTGGCTGTCGGTCTATCATACATGGGCTTTATTATGTTGAGGTAATTTCCTTCTATCCCCATTTTGCCACAAGTTTTTTTTTTTTTTTTATCATAAATGGCTGTTGGATCTTGTGAAATGCTTTCCCTGCATCTATTGAGATAATAATGTGGTTTTTATTCCTCATTTTGTTAATGTGGTGTATCACATTGATTGATTTGTGGATGTTGAACCATCCCTGTGTCCCTGGAATAAATCCCACTTGATCATGATGTGTGATCTTTTTAACGTATGATTGTATTCATGTTGCCAATATTTTGTTGAGGATTTTTGCATCTATGTTCATCAGAGATATTGGCCTCTAGCTTTCCATTTTTGTGTTGTTCTTCTCAGGCTTTGGTATCAGTGTGATGTTGGCCTTGTAGAATGTGTTAGGAAGTGTTCTAGCTTCCTCAATTTTTTGGAATAATTTGAGAAGGATAGGTATTAAATCCTCTTTGAATGTTTGGTAGAATTCACCAGGGAAGCCCTCTGGCCCTGGACTTTTATTTTTGAGGACGTTTTTGATTACTGTTTCAATCTCTTTACTTGTGACAGGTCTATCCAGATTATCAATTTCTTCTTGATTCAGTTTTGGGAGATCATAAGAGTGTAAGAATTTACCCATTTCTTCTAGATTGTCCAATTTGTTGACATATAGCTTTTCATAGTATTCTCTTATAATCCTTTATATTTTTGTGGTATCTGGTGTAGTTTCTCCTCTTTCATTTTTAACTTTATTTCTTTGAGCTTTCTCTCTTTTTTTCTTAGTGATTCTGGCTAAAGGTTTGTCAATTTTATTTATCTTCCCAAAGAACCAGCTCTTAGTTTCATTGATCCTTTCTACTGTTTTTTTTTTTTTTCTGCTTTATCTTCCCAAACCCCCAGTACATGGTTGTATATCTTAGTTGCAGGTCCTTCTAGTTGCGGGACTTTCTACTGTTTTTTAGTCTCTATTTCATTTATTTCTGCTCTAATTTGTATTTCCCTTCTTCTGCTTACTTTGGGCTTTGTTTGCTCTTCTTTTTCTAGTTCTGTTAAGATTACTTATTTGAGATTTTTCTTATTTGTTGAGGTGGGCCTGTATTGATATCAATTTCCCTCATAGAACTCCTTTACTGCATCCCATAGGAGTTGGTGTGTTATGTTTGCATTTTCATTTGTCTCCAGGTATTTTTTGATTTCTCCTTTACGTGTTATCTATCCTCTGCCACTCAAGTCATGGGTAAGATGTAGACAGAGTTAATGCTGTATAAATTTGGGCAAAAACATTTCAAAATCAAGTAGCAACCAAGAAGAGAGAGTGAGGCAGGGGTGAGTCCAGTACTACACAACAGAATGAGAAAATGAGTGTGACACACCAAATAGAGAGGAGGAGAGGACTGAGGAGAAGCCAGCACAGGCAGGTGAGTGCAGCAGTTGCTATAAGGTTGGTACAGGTCTCCTTTTCCACTGGCCAGAAGGAAAGTTGTGTTCCAACTGCTCAAGTCAGTTGCTCAGATGACCTCTACTGTACTTTAAGCTTTGGGTCATGAAGACAAGCAATAAATTTAATTCCATCCTTTATTTCCTCCTCATGAATACTCAACGTGATGTTAAACATTTTTAAACCATGGAATAAATCCATGTTTTATTTTCACGTGCAATTCATTTGCAACTCTTGGGGGCAAAAATAATAGTGATGAACACCATTTATCCATTTTAAAGCAAGAAAGGATATTAGAGCTTACTTTTCCCAGTCTTTCCCTTTGTAAAAAGGAAATTGAGACCAAAGGGGTGACATGAATTGCTCCAGATTATACAAAGACTAAGATACAGAACTGGGGCTAGAACTTAGACCTACGCACTCCTGGTTTTATGTTCTTTCTTGTATTTCACATGGGCACTCATAAACAAAGCTTATATTTTTAGTTCATTATTTCCTGCATTATGATAGCTGCAGAAGCGTTGTCTGTAACCTCCATACAGACTCAGTCTCACTGGTCTGCTGTGCTCTCCCGCACCCTACGTGTCGGTACCCTCCATCCTTCTCCCTGGAGGGCTGGGATCCCCGGGCCCCTCGGACCTCTGGGCCCGCCCTCAGGAGCACTCCCACTGCCCGCTCCTTCCCGCTCTCCCCGTGCTGGTCCTTCCTCTGGTGACTCTAAGGCCCCCAGCGAGACGGGGCGCGTCTACGATGGCTCCTGTCTCGGTCGGGCTTCCTGCCTTGCCCTGGCCTCCCCCAGGGACTGCAGTGCTCGCTGTCTCTGCACACTTGGCTCTTCAACACCATGGAATCCACGCGCTCCATCCCCTCCGCTGCGAGGGACTTCTTGGGTCGTTCTTTATGGGGTTGGCCGTGCAAATACATCTTCCTCCGTGCCATCCTGTTGATGAGACCGTCCGCGTTTCTTACACTGAACCGTTTTACTGTTCCCCAAACCTTCCTTGGGATGATTTTCCTGTTCCTGCGGGCGGACGTTAGGTCCCTGCTGCTCCCGCTCCGCGCTCAGGAGGCCCGTGCCGGGCTCGCTGTCACCGGCGGCCCCAGGACGGCCACCCCAGGCACGGCCACCCTCCCCACCCCTCCACCCCCACCCCGTCACGGCCACCACCCCCGGCACGGCCACTCTGCTCGGGCAGCTCGGGCCCTCTGGGTTCCGCTCGCAGCTCCTGCTCCGAGTTAGACTCTGTATCAAGTTTTCTAAAGGGCTGTCACATTGGAATAAGGTCTTAAAAATAACGCCTCCTTTCATTCTTCAGAGTTTGTATTAAGTGGGAGAGAAACCACGACCCGTGAAAGCACTGCGGATGCATTTTAACAACAGGGCCCGGCCCGGTTAGCTGCGGACGCGGGCTGCGTTCTAAGCCCAGGCCCTCCCATAGTAACTTCTTTACTGCACAGTAGAAAGCCTGTAGCACCATTCATTTCTGTAACATTGAGGCTGAACCCAATTTTGATAAGCTTGTGACATAATTTCTGTTCCGTTCAACCTGTATTAAAATATTCAAGTAAAATAGAATTTCTAACTCCAACTGTGAGTGTCTGGCCTTGCGCTGTATACTGAACAGAAGATCACATTCAGTCCTTGAGCCTGCCAGGTGCAGTATGTAAAATTTATTTCTCAAGAAAACTTGGAATGAGTGCTCCAACTCAAGGACTCGTGCAGATGTCCCCGATGACAACGCATGTGGGAATCTTTGGAGAAATTAGTTTCCCTAGGGCGCGAGTATTGTTGTCTGAGGCCTGGACATTTACAGTCTGACGTTATGGGAGAAGAGAAGCCCGCGGGTTTTATTTTTCACTACCGTGTAAACACACAGTATGTTTCTAACAACATATTTTGCTTTTACTGATAATGCATTTCGCAAACAAAGCCTTTAAGGATAATAGCTTCTCCAGACTGACAGTAGAAGGCAGGCTGGTGTCTGACTTGAAAGGGGCTGTGATGAAGGGTCAGCGGACACCACCAGTATCTGGTGATTTCTCAGCAGTGCCTTGTGAGACACTTTCAACCTTACAAATACTTATTGAAAGCTTACTTGATAGCAAGCCAAGCCTGATTCTGTGTTATTATCAGTTTCTGTTCATATGCTCCAAGAAACAAATTCCAAAACAGCCCAGCTGTAGAGATGCCTGGTCTAGGTAGGGAGTAACAATCTTGGTAACTAAATCTGAGTTTTCATACCACAACAGGAAAATAAAGCCTCTTCCATTTTTTAAGGGTCCTACACAGCAAATTTGGGTGACTGTCAAAATGCTGGATTATATTATACTAAGTGGAAAAAAAGTAAAAGATTTGATTTTCAATTTTTGGTTTTATATGTTCTTTTGGACATCTGTACCTGATGTATGAAATATGAAATTACCCATGGTGACAGTGCTTGTGAGACAACTGAAGGTTCTCCTTGTAAAGATTTTGCCATATTCTGTTATTAAAACTTGTGCTTCCAGCAAAAACCTTGCTGATCCATTGAAAAGCCTTAAAGACCTAATGAACAAATTCTCTTTTGTGCTTAAGGGTCTTAAAACAAGAATGAGTTTCACAAATGGACAGAGAGTGGACAAGAAGAGAGGAATAAAGGTGAATGCAAGGAAGCCCATTCACCCATCTTACGTCATGTTCCTATAGTAAACAATTCATCGGAACAAGGGCTTGACGGCTGCCACATTTTCATTGCGTGTCAGTTTTTAAGTAGCTGGAGCGCTGGATTAATTAAGAGCCTGCTGCATTGGTAGTTTGGATGTGAGCAAGTTTCTATGTTGAAATAAATTGACTGACCAAAACTTAACTAAGACTCTCTCTGTGTAAGCTACTCTGATAGATACTGTAACTAGATATCCATTTATTGAGGAAAATGTCTTAAAAACAGGAGTTAAACAACTGAACACAGAGCTCAAATTATAAGTTTATCTCTAATTTTTCTTACTAGGCTAAGAAAGAAAGCCCACAAGAAATAAAACTGAACATCAGTTGACTGTAGGTTCCAGAGATGAAGTAACTAGAATACTTTTTTAGTTTTATATTTATTTAAGATATTTCTATATTGTCCAATGGTAAGTCAGTTATTTAACATATGATTTTTTAAAAATAATTGGCATTTTATATAATATAGTCTAAAGTGTTTACAGTGAGAACGACTGTCTCTGAATTATGAGCAGCCTCTGTGTGACAAGTGATCGCCTGGAAAACATGTGAAGGCCAATAAAACTTTTTGTATGATGTTCTAATTTGTCAAAGTGGTGAAGATATTCTGGAATTATGGAAACTGAGAATCCCAAAAGAATCAATAATGTTTTTTCCTTAAATATGGTTTTCTCTAGAAAATTAATTTAACATTAATCCAAGACTTTTGGACGTTCCAAACTTAGGGCAAATAAATATATCGAATATAGAAAAATACATTCTTTTTTATTGTTTTCAAGAAATTTTCTGGAATTATACTGTCTCACACTGTACTACACTGGACCAAATTAGACTGGGCGGAATTATAATACGGGAAATAGTCATTAAATAAAATCCTAGCCACAAATCAATAAGCCAGATGTGGAATTGTCTTAGTGTGAGCTGTCAGAGAAAAGTAGTTTATCATATATTCAAATCTAAAACTATCTTTTGAGTACTTATCATGTGCAAGGCATTGGTTTATGTTCTGTAGAGTTTCTTAAAATGAAAGAGGAAAGTTCTGACCTTGAGGAGCTTGCAGCTTAATAGAAGCGGTATGCACAGCTGTTAGAAGAACCACGCACTCTGTGACTGAGGCACTAATACCACTCCCACAAGAGGTGGCCCTTCATAGGGTGTGAAGATCTTGAGGTGAATGGGTACAGGAGCTAGGAGAAAATTAGCCTAAATGTGGGGGAAACAGGGCAAAACCTACATCCCCAGAATGGAGCCAGCTTTCAGAGATCAGACATAAATCCACAAAGAACGTGTGGGACGGCACTGCAGGCAATAGTGAAATGGAAGGGCAGATGCAATGACAGTGTTTACTATGAGCCAGGTCATCCACCAGATCTGTTCAAAGATTACATGGAGAAAAGAAAGAGAACTCATCCAACCCCGGCACCCTTCACAGGAAATAACAGCCACAAAGTAGGCAAGAAGTGGCTGATCATTTGATGGTGTCCATGGTCTTTCTCCCAAAGATCTAATGCCCTGAGGGCGGAGGTGGGAGTGGGGAAAAAAGGAATCCTACAAAAAGTAGGACGAGGCTCTTCCCACTTGGAAGATCTGAGAGGGCTTCAAGAAGGTGTTGCTTTAACTGAGACTTGATTTAAAGAGTTTCAGACAGGTAATAATTTTGAAAAGAACATGTAACTGTCTATAAAAATCAAGTGTGTAAGAAATATATTCTCAGCACAGAGGGTCAGCCGCTGCACGTCAGTGAAGGGTTGAGGGTGCCACACAGGTGCGTCAGCTGGGTAGCTGATTTACAAACATGGACAGAGGGAAGGACAGAAAAAAATCTCAGGAAATTTAAAGAAAAGAGAACAGTATGAACTTTTTTTTTACAAGAATTCAGATATATATAGAAATCTACAGAGATATGTATATATAGGTGTATGAATATATGCACATGTATTTCCTAGTTCTATTTTCCGAGAGATCCTTGAAGTGATGCTTTCCCAATAGCAATGCACACATTGAGGACCCAGACCCTGGTTTCTGAATACCATCCTCCATTAAGAAGAATCATAGTTTCTTGGGAAAATAGCTGATTCTAGAGCTGGAGTGAGGGAAAAACAAGATGAACCTGGGACGTCTTCTTATGCCAGATAGCAAGAAAGTGCAAAAAGACACAGGAGTGGAGTCAGTTTGAAGAGGCCAAATCTATGACAATTTGCATCAAAATAACTAGAGTTTAGGGTTACTAACCCATTGACTAAAATAGGAATTCCTAAGTCCATATGTAATAAACTAAAAAATAATGAAATAAAAATAAAGTCCATTTAATATAAACAAACAAATAAATGAATGAATAAACAAGAAGGAAAAGCTCTCCCCTTACAGAGGAAGGACAACTAATAAATGAAGACAGAATAATGGAAATAGAAAATCACCCATTTGACAACCATTCTAGACTGGGGGCTGATTCAGGTGCAAGTCATCAAAGGCTGCTAAGGCTGGTTGGACGTTTAATAAGTAACAGGAGAGTAGAGTAATATCAGAATTTCTCCTCACAGAAAACTAATTAATTACAAAGGGGAAAATGGAGACTTTCAAATGGAGAGGCCTGGTAAGCAGCAGCTTGACCAAGTGATCAAAGTGAATGTCACCAGCGGTAGAACGACTTAACATGTGTGCCTCCATTATCGTGAACTGAGAAGAGCTAGCATCATTTCTGGGCTATTTCTGCCAAGAATGAATGGCCTGAGTGTGGTTAGGAAAAATCATCGTTTGGATCCATGTTGAGGACCCTATGATCAAGGTTATTAGCAATAGGGAAACACTGAGGAATGGTTCCAGATGGAACTAAACTGAAGAGACATGATAACTAAATGCAACATATATTTCTAGATCACAAAGGAAAAAGCAACACGGTTGGGGAAATTGGTGGAATTTAAATGGTATCCGTGGACTGGATGGTAGTATTGCATCATCAGTGATTTCCTGATTTGGAGGCGAGTATGGAGGTAGTGCAGAAGACTGTCGTTGCTTTGGAGAGGTGAACCCTGGAATGGTTAGGAGTGGTGGGGCATTGCAAATGCAACTCATTCTCAGGCGGTTGGACAAATGACAATGGGTATATACATACAGCAAGAAAAGCTGATGGAACACATACAGATCTGGGTAAAAGGGAAGAAGGAGTTCTTTTACTGTTCTTACAATTTTCTATAGGTTTGAAATAATTTCAACATAAGGTTTAATAAAGGAATATGACTTTATATTTCTATTACTCAATGTCACTTCTATGTTGAGCTACATTTCACTGAAACACCAGAAAATCAATCACAATGAATTCTCAGTTTCCACTTCTCCAGAGATGTGTCTCAGCTGGTCAGGATGGTGAGAAGGCTGCCATGGTGCCAGGGTGTGGAAGTCCTTAAGTCATCTCACCAGGCTTTTCTGAGCTGAGGAGCCCATCACCCCACCTGGCTCTCTCTTCTACTTCCATAGTTACTGCCCACTTCACAGGCAATAATAGAAACAGACCTCCGGAAAAAAATCTCAGGCACGGGACAATTCTACATGATCTTGTATGTATAAAAATAAGGAATCTAAACATAACATGAATCCAGAGAACTTCCCAAAATGAACACAGTTAAATTTTTTGTAACGAAGACACAAACACAAGACTTTTCACCTTGCAAACCTGTCTCTCTTCCCCTCTCCTCTGTGTCCTCTATACATGACATTCACTTTAAGGTTAATGAGGTTGGAAAGAAATCATGCAGTGAGCACTTGAGGGGAAAAGCAGGAAGGTTCAGATTAATTCACCATGAAGATCAGCCACATTCCATCCACAGCCTTACCACCTTTTGTTCCTGCATATAGAAAAACAGCTTTAATATATTGGTCACAAGTTAATTGGATTGGCTTAATCCCAGCACAGCACTTCTTCCTTTAAGTAGGTTAAAGTACTTGAAATTTTAAGCCTTTATGAAATAATTTAAATATTTTATTTGTGGAAGTGGCTTCTCTACTGGGTTCAAATAATTACATTTTGCTAGTGAAAAAAGTAAAGAAAATGAATGTGCCTTGAGCTTACTGTTCAGAATTTAACTTCAAAAGCCAAGACCTAAAGTCAAGAAAATATTCCTTATCAATTAGTAATTATTTAAAGAAAAGTTGCAACCAGAGGAGAGAAGTAAGGCTCGGGGCACACGTCGAAGCATGGCTGCAGACCTCCACAGTTGGGCTTCCTGGCCCGGTGACTGTGGGTTGAGTGCATCCTTGAGTCAGCCCCACAGAGTTTTCAATAGGGCATGTTGCAGCTGTTTAAGAAATGGCTTCCTTATAACATTGGTAGATTGTGAATAATTAAGATAACACTGTCCCAGGTAATAAACTTGCTCAAAATATGCTCACCTTCTGATTTCCATCATCTCAGTTAGTCTCTGTAAAATAGGCTGGACAGGAAGGTAATATTAATCTAATTTTATAAACAAGAAAACTAAGATTTAGTAAAGTGAAGCACTTTGACTTAGAAACCTAGCAAGTATAAGAAAACTTTCTGACTTGAGAATGGTGCTATTTGCACTGGAAGTTCTAGGTGACTTTTGTTTTCATTGTATTGAACTAACGTTTCACAAAGAGCTTACTATGTGCCAGGTGCTCTAAATTTATTAATTCATGTAGCTCTCATGTCATTTCTGTGAGGGAGATTGCATTTCACATACTGAGGCCCAGAGGGGTTAAACCTTTTCCCACAGCCACTCAGCTTGCTAGTGTCAGAGCTGAGATGTGCACCAAGGAAGGTGAGAGGCTGTGCTCCCAACTACTGCTCTCCATTTTACCCGAAACTCTAATCTGAGATCATGGCTGCCCATGAGGAGTATAGGCCCATTCTTGGAAAAGCGTGGGATCAGTAGACATCATAGAACAAGCAGAGAGATGTGAAGGGAAAGGAAACTTATATTCATTGAGCACGTTCTTGGGCTGGACATGGGGCTTGACACTGATTCCTCTGACTCATTTAGGACCGAGTCACTCACAGTGTTGTGCTCTATGTCATCATCACAGCCATTCCATAGAATAGGTACCTTCCACCTGACACGTGAGGACGCTGAGACACAGAGCTGCTATGCAACTTACCTGGTATCAGAGCCAGGATTAAAAACGAGTTAAATCTGACCTCAGAGTCATAACATTTTTACTCTAGTTCTTCTGCCTAACAATGCGTTTAACTCACTTGAGTAAACATAGCTGCGATAGTGTCTGGGCCACAAATAACTCAAGGACCGCTCTGGCCTTCGCAGCAGAATCTGAGGCAGACCTCCTGGAACTTCATAGGACTTTTATTACCTGGCCTGGCCTGTAGCATTAATGCAGATTTTCACTCAGGGCTTCTTAGTCCTGGTCATTTAAAATTTTTTTCCTTTGCAATGTTATGATTGGTAGATTTCCTCATGTGTCATACACAGTTGAACTCACACTTTTTGTTTTTGCCCATGACTTTTTCCCATGCCCTGGAACTCTGGTGCTGGCAGTAAGTGGAAGCACTTTCATAAAGAAAGGTGTCTGGCACAAGCTGGAATAAATAGGCCTTGCCAGAGTCCTCCCAAACGCTCACTGGTCACAGTCATCTGCGGGGTCTGAGGTCACCTTGTCGGAGAGATTCTGATACAATAGCTGGCACTTCTCACTTGGTGTCTCTCTCCCTACGTAGCCAGATGAACTTGTATTACAGCAATACAGTTCTGTAGTGTTCATCTTTGATGCTAGAACCTATCACTGACTAGGTCCAAAGAACACACACCGAGTGAATGGAAAGTGATCCTGCAAGTGTCACATTAATATGACAATGACTTCACCCGGCTCTTGATTCTTCTTGTTAAACTAACGCAGATTCTTCTTGTAAAATCTAGATTTATCATCAAGGAACTATGGTACACATGAGAAGTAGGTTTTCAGTTATTGCACAAAGCAATTAAATATCCAAACCTGCAATGAATCAGGCCTATGAGTGATCTTAACCTGTGAAATATTAGTGTTCCTCATTGCCAGAAGTACAGCGTCTCTACTGGGGGCTCTCCATCTCATTTGTTACATGCAGAATAAAATCTCTTTTGTAGTCTCCACGTATCAAGTGTCAAGGAAGTCATCTCAGACACAGGAGCCATTCAGTTTCCATGGTTTGGGCCGTATTCAGTTGTTCACCCAAACTCTCGACAGAGAAATAAATGCCTGCAGTTAGAGTCCAAGAGGTATCAGCCATCATTAGTGGAGGTGAAACTACACATGCTTAGCAGTGGAGGTGAAAGGAATAGTAAAAGAGAAAATATTTAGTGAGTCTACACTATGATCAAGGCCCTATTTCAGAACCCTCAAAGCACTGCAACTTTAGGGTTCAGAAAACAGAGGCTAAATACCACTGATGTAGTTCGTCCCTTTATTCTATAGACAAAGATCCTCAACCATAATGGAAAAATAATTCTCCAAAGCAGCAAAACTGCTCAGTGGAAGCATTAGCACTAAAAGCCAGGACTCCAGGTCCCTGTTTTTTACCATCTACACCATAATGTTCCAGAGAACGCTTTCTTAGTGTGTTTAGACAATTGAATGAATTATTGTGAAACTAGATATATCGACTTTCTGTTGCTAAATAACTTTTTAAATTATGGTGTGTTTCATAAGCCATTGCATTAAACTGATCAGGAGCAAAAGAAATGGCAAAATACAGAAAAATTTACCTCTTCTAGACAGTGCTTCCTAACTGGGGATAGAGTCTTATGTTAAATTGCATGTGGAATTTTATAGTTAAATTTAGAAGAAGAATGAATACAAGTCTTTGCCCATATCTGAAAAGTTTTCTCTTTGGAGTAAAATTTTCTTGTGATCTGTCTCCAACATTTCAGAGAGAGTGCCTTTATTATGTCAAATGTAGCATAACCAGGTTTTCACTAATTAGACCCATTTCAACTTGGTCTTAATTAATGAATAAGAGTTTTCTGCATGAGGAATGGTGATAGGAAGAGACAGTAACCCCTGAAGAAGAAATAACCCAAGCAAAGTACCAAGTTATGGAAGTGGTGGGTTGGAGTGAGGAGGACTCATGGCAGAGTCTTTGAAGGCTCATGCAATGGTCCAAATGAAAGACAATCAGTAGAGAACAGTGACAGCTGGTAAATTAGAGAGATTCAAGAAAATTCTGATCAAATCATCTACATGACAGGGATGAATTGGATGTGGGTAGTGAAGGAAAACAGGGCGTTGTCGAATATGATGTCAAGTTTCTATCATGGAAAGCTGACTGGTGACACTTCAACTGAAATAAAAGAAGACAAGAAGAGAAGCAGATTTGGATATATTTGGGCTGTGATTCTTGAGGGAATCCACATGTGTTTGCCTGGGTGAGCTGAAGATTTAGATTTAACAGTCCTTAGCATATTGATGGTATTGAAAGGCAGACTTCTAAGATGGTCCCCATTGATTCCTACCTGCTGGAATTTATATCTTTGTGCAGTTCCTTCCCCTTGAGAGTGAGATAGACCTAGAGATTTGCTGCTAACCATAAGATACAACCAAGGTGAAAGAATGTCACTTCCATAATTAGCTTGGAAAAATTGCAATTTCCACTTGGCTAGCAGATTTCATCTGTTACTTGCTTTGATGAAGCAAGCTGTCACGTTGGGAAAGCCCACATGGCACAAACTGAGGACAGCCTCCAGCCAATGGCCAGTGAGGAACTGAGGCCCTCTGTCCAACAACATTTAAGAAACTGAATCCTGCCAGTAACTATGTATATGAGCTTCAAATGGGGTCCCTCCCCAGTCAAGCCTGCAGGTGAGACTCCAACCCTGGCTGACACCTTGAGCACATTATTACACGAGACCATGAAGCAGAGGACCCAGCTCAACTGTGCCCAGATTTCTGACCCATAAAACTGTGAGATAATAAATGTGTACTGTTTTAAGCCACTGAGTTCTGGGGTAATTTGTTTCACATAATAGATAAATAATAAAATGGTAGCTAAAATCATGGGAGAAATTGAGATTTAAAAGAAACAAATAAAAAAGTTGTCTCAGAAGAATCTGTGAAGGAAATCAAGGATCTGTTTGGGCTCTTGCAGTCTCATTCGTTACTATTTCTGTGTTCCCAGATTCTCAGCTGTATCTGTCACCAGTCTCTTTGTCAAAATAGAAATCAATCTGGCAAATTTATTGCTAATAAAGTGTTATTTGGTCATAATGTGCTAATTTAGGGGGAGGGGATATTTGTATTTGAAAGAGAAACCAAGGAGAAACTCTCTAATGCTGATGTCTCAGATGCTGACATTTACGGGTAAGAACTTCGCCTGCCCACATAGTCCCATACATCACTCCACAAGAGTAACTGCCTGTTATTCCTGACTTTAAATATGAACTTTTGTCTGCCCATGGAAATATTTAAATATAATTTTTGTTTGATTTCAGGTGTAAGATTGTGGCTTAAGATTCTCAAGGGCAAGCAAAGTTTAAATTCATATCAACACAACGTCACGAGTAAAAGACTTGTGTAAAGTATCTTTTACTTTCCAGATCGATGTGGTGGTCAGTGTTGACGCGGCCCAAGTCTTCATAGTCAGCCCAGGGTAGCATGCTATCCCAAGGCACACTGACGTACATGAGCTAGCAGAGCAAATGCTTTTCTTTCTCATAAATTTTATTTGGCTGCCTGAAGTGTTGAATTACAATTCTTGGTTAAAATATCATATAGTATTATTTTTCATATTATACATTTGGGGCAGACTTTCCTAGAAATTTTTATTTAACTGGAAATAAACCAAAACATATTTCAATACTATTACTTTGTTTATGGGAATATAAGCCCCAGAAAAGGGCCTGAATTGAAAATGTGAATGAAACCGTGGTTTCTGCACTGATGCTGGCCTCTTTAGCAATGACACACACTAAGCAAGCATGGATGCATGGGATACATATTTGATTAACTACAAAATGACTCTGAGTAAAAGGAAAATCCAAATCATCTAAAGGCGTAAAACTTTATGAATTAATAATTTCTCTACCAAGATATTGTTAAGAAACTGCCACATTTCTATAAATAAAAATACAATTTTAGAGTTCAAACTGTTTGGAATAGTTTTAAAAAGCATCATTCAAAATATCCACGACTTTTCTCAGGAGGAGGCTCCGACATTCATGAGCATGGCATCATTCATACCTCTTTGAATACACCTATCAATGAAGCAAAGCCTTAACAGCCTTTCAGAATGACCTCTCCAGCCTTCAGAATCTGGACTGCTAGTCACTGGGCTGCAGCGGTTGATACTCATGGTCTGGGAAGCAATCTAGGTGTGTGTTCTAGAACGCTATCTATATGATTCTGTTCATAGCCACGGCTGAAGGACTGCAGGCTATTAGGATTTTTGAACACAAATCTTTTTACTTCAGTGACTGAGGTGTTGGGACTGGGGAAGCAAACACCACAGCAGGTGTGAGAGGAATGCATGCGTGGAGAGTCAAACACCTTCTCTCTGAGTCAGTCCATGACCCGGATCTTCTCAATAAAGCATGGACCAATCTGTGGGATGACAAAGTGGAGAAATCAAAGATATTATAAGGAAAATATCTTTGGGAAAGCCATTTTCACTCACCCTAATGGAAGGATGTCTTTCTCCTCACCTCAAACCTTTCAAGAGGTGACATATTTCAAGGGGACCACTCTGAGAGTTTTGAAATGTGTTCTCTGGAGTTGAGGACACAGAGAACAGGTGCAAATCACTCCTGAGACAATTAAACAGACAGTGACCTGGGTCTAACTCCAGACAATCTAGGGATGGAGGGAGGGTCTGACACCTACCTTCAAAGAGAATCAGGAGACTGCTGCCATGTGGCCACTGGACTGCTCTCTCAGCAGTGGTCAGGGCAAAAGGGTCAGCCTGGGTTATGTTATCTTATATCCCATAGGGCCCTTCTAGAGGCAAAAAGACCAGCCAAAACAGGCTGGATGTGTCAAGGTGGACGCCAAGGACCTGAGGAAAGAGACTGAGTCTTCATGAACCCCCGGAAGAGAATGAGTGGTTCATCTGCTGGTGTCAAGAGAACCAAAGGAGGGCACAGTGACCCCCAAAAGTCCATGAAAGGGCACTATGAAGGAAAGAATCCCCTTCTAGACCCAGAGATCATACAGTAAGCTAATGACGGTACAATGTCAAGTCAGAACTCTCCAGATCTCTCATTTCTCCTTCTCTCTCATCCTCCCTTTGAAACTGCAGACTAAGAAACAGCAGCTAACAAATGGAGGGAGCTGACAAGTGATAAGAGCAGGGTGATGCAGTGGTTCAGGCTTGGTGGAGGAGAGGAGGAGAAGCCAGACATGGCTCCTACCCTACTGCAGACTCTCATGTCGGCGGCTCAGCCGGGGATGGAGAAAAGATGTTGACTAAATCAGATTCACAGTTTCTATTATTATAGGGTCAGACATCTTACTGACCAATTTAAGAAAGTATCTGAGATATAAAGTTAATGGAAGTTCTATTATATAAGTATGACAGAAAAGTCGTGGTGTCTGCATCTATTTTCATCCTTGAAGGAATATCCTCACTGAACACATTTTGAATGGGTAGTAGAAGACAAAGATAAAATTGCCCCTTAACTTTGTCATAGGACCTGCTTATTTGTTAAGTCACATTTATTAACTTAACAGAGTGATTTGATTGCAGGGAAAAAGAGGACCATGAACTTTCATTTGTGATGTAGATAAGTATTCTCAATGATTTGTAAAAGAATTTGATGTCTGAAGACCATTTATGTAGCATTTTATTTTCTATCCATGAGACAAAACACTTTTCAGTTTGCACTTACAATTTGTACTGATAACCATCACCTATTGTGAACAAATCTCTAGTTGTTGGATAGAATTTATCTGTAGTACTTACCATTACTTATTTAGTGTATATACACTTTCTTGTTCCAAAAAGGATTTTAAGATGACTTTCATGAGACACTTTCATGATAAAATGGTGAAATCAAAATAGAAATATAGATTCAGTCCAGAACAATATAAGGACAATTTTGAAGTGAAAGGAAAGGAAAGCATACATATGTGGAGCCCAGATGCTAAGAGGCAAATGTTACCCTTCACATTCAGCCTCCTGGAGGCCAAGCCCCCAAGAAAAACTCAGTTGAATAATCTTCATTATCAAAGGTGTCACACCATACCCTCATGAACACGAAGTTTGCCTAGGATTACTCTCTAAAAAAAACTCATTAAGTATGGGATATACAGTAAGAGATGCCAAATAGAAGCAAAGATGCCTATAGTCCCTCTATTTACCAAATCTCTGGTATCAAGACTTGCGTTGTACATGCTCTTTGGTTGTAAGAGTGAAAATAAATATTGGAGCATGTATTAGTTTCCAGTGGCTGCTGTAACAAATTACCACAATGTTGGTGACTAAAAACAATAGAAATTTATTCACTCACTAGTCTGGAGGCCAGAAGTCCAAAATGAGTTCCATTGAGCTGAAACCAGGTATTGCCAGCGTCCTGCTCCCTCTGGAGACTTGGGGGGAACCCTCTCCTCGCCTCTTCTGGCTTCTGGTGGCTGCCCATATTCCTTGGCTTGTGACCACATCACTGCCATCCCTGCCTCCATCATCAGAGTGCATCATTGCCCTCTGTCTTTGGAGAGCCTCCCCCAGCCCCCTCTTATAGAAATACATGTGATCACACTAGAGCCCAGCTTGATAGTCTAGTGTGATCTCCCCATCTCAACATCCTTGACTTAATCACATCTACAAAGAACTTTTTTTCCCCTCATAAGGTAACATTCCAAGTTCCAGTGGCTACCTTTTGGGGGATCACTTTTTAGCCTACCACAACACATGAACATCATTAGATATATTATTCAACATGAGGAATAAGACTTTTTATTCTCCCGTATACTTTAGGCAAGAAACTGGCATTTGAAATTCAGAAATTACTGTGGGTTTCAATAACTTCTTCATTAGTGAAATCAACTCTTACATAATAGCTACAAGGAGGATTTTTAGTTCTCAGTAGTGATAATAGAATAGATTTCAGGAAGCCAAAAGGTGTTGGTGAAATTCTCTGTGTGAATGTGGGACCAGATTATAAAATTCCATTACTCTCAAATTCCTCTACTAAGAGCATTACATAAGGAAATTAAATTTATTGCTCTCCCTTTAGGAAAGTAAAATCTCAAATAGCTCAGTGTGGGACCTTAGCTTACCACAGAGTTTTAATGCTCGACAGGGTCTCAGCCCAGCATCCTCTCTTTGTAGATAAGAAAAACGAGGTTCAGTCAAATGACTGTCTCAGGTCCCACAGCTCCCACATGGCAGAACAGGATCAGAATTCATCCTTCCTCACTCCTGGTCCCTGCTCTTCCTTTGAGCTATGCAACTCTCTCTTTTGTTTGGTCATTTACTGAAATTAAAGCTGGTTTTTAATCACTCTCCTGTTCAGGTGTCTTCAATCCTTAGAATTAAAGCACATTAATTAGAATTTAAGTCTTTATTTCTAGATTTAATAACATAAATAATCTTACCGACCCCTCACTAATGAAATTCTGATCCATAAAAGAGGGAATTCAGGAGGCTGGTGCTTAATAGTCAACTGCTATCAGACTAATTCAAAGGAGTTGGTTCAGTTAAAATTTAATATGAAAAAAGAAACAAGACCTGCAGATGTGCTCGGCACAGCTAGGCACACCAGGAGCCAGGAGCCGGGAGCAGGGCTGCATCTGTGACAGCTGGAGGAGGCTCCCGCCGCCAAGTAACTTAAAGATACAGAAGTTTTCTCCCTCACACCAAGTAAGCTGTTTTATGGTTTTCTAAAAACTCACTGGTTATATATCTATTTCTTATGAAGAGAGACTTGATACAAGGGCACAATGTCGCTCTGATATGCTTTGTAAATCATCCACTTTCAAGTTGAGCAGGCAAGTTTAGTGAGGAGACAGTTGATTGCAACCTAAGCTGCCCCTGTGTCTCTAAGCGATGCCAGGACGCTGTTGGACAAATCCAACTCCAAAAGCCTGAGTGGGTAGGTGATTCTGAAATGATTTCATTCTTGCAGTTGCTCCTCACATAAAATACAGAAGACATTGCAACATGGTCCAGATTCTTTCTCAGAGTATAATATGTCTTGTTTAGACAATACTCCCTACTATTATTTATTCATACCAGTATAAATCATTCTCTTCAAAGGGACTCAAGTCACATACACTGCGGCTTCCAGGAACCAAGGCATTCTTTCTTTTGGAGAAAAGTGAATTTCACCTCATTCCTTGAAAATTGAAAAATCAGGTAATAAATAACCCCAGGGTTTGCAATCAATACCTAGTTCAGTAACTCCTTGAGATTGTCGACTCCAGTGTGAGCTGCAGTCTTGGGAGTATTAAGTACTTAACATCTTTTTTTGCTATCAACCCCAAAACCAAGATGAGCTACAGTAGGGAGCTGCCTTTATTATGGTGGTCTGAAGGGGATCTCTGGTTTGTTCTATTTATTTCAAAGCCAAAAGTCAATTCAAGGGTTATGAATGGTGTCAGTTTGACAGCACCAAAGACTGAAATTCTTCATTTCTTCCAAGGCTTAGCAGAGCAATGGCTGCAATTTCTTTTACAGTTTACCCCATGAAGTGCATTAACTCTTACCCGTGTAAGCTGATTCTGAAAATGTGGTATCAGGATCATAATCTATTCTGACAATTCCTTTTCTCCTGATAGCCGTTATAAGTGTGAGGGTAGATGAATTAAAAGAGATTCTTTTTACCTTTTAAGAGATTTCTTTTTCAGTTGGAACTGAATAAAGCCTTATCACCGCATTTATTCAGGTCAGCGCCTGACTGAAGGATAGAGCTGGTTTGGACCTAATCCCAATGATGACTGTCCCACTGACCCAGTCTTGGATAAGGTTCAAATTTATTGACCTGAATTTTGCCAGATTGAAAGAAAGTCTCAGGGAAAGTTAACACTTCTCAGTCTACCTTTCTGCTTTAACAGGAACTTCACCCTGCTCATTGGTTGGCACAATAAGAGTGGTGATAGAGGGGGATGGATATTTCCTTGTTGCTAAGGGACATCTGTGGAACAGGAGAGAAAGTCATGTTCAGCTGGTCATTATCATGTAAGTGATGACTTTTGGTTGCTAATGGACAAGTTGGTTTTAAATGAGAACCATTTTCTCTGGCGCAGTTTGTTTTCCCTTCTTCCTTCCCATAAGTAACAAATTAGTTAATTTAGTACACTGAAACATTGTCATTGAAATGACTACAGAAACTTGTAAAAGGATGGACAACGTTATGTTATTATTTATTATGCATTCTTTTCTTCAACTTTTAAAATACGTGTCCTTTTTTTAGTGAGGTCATAATAGTTTATAACATGATGAAATTTCAGTTATACATTATTATTTGTCAGTCACCATATAAATGTGCCCCTTCATCCCTTGTACCCACCCCTCAACCCCCTTCCCCTCTGGTAACCACTAATCTCTTCTCTTTGTCTGTGTGTTAGTTTATCTTCCACATATGAGTGAAATCATACAGTGTTTGTCTTTCTCTATCTGGTTTATTTTGCTTAACATACTACCCTTAAAGTCCATCCATGTTGTTGCAAATGGCACAATTTAGTCTTTTTTATGGCTGAGTAGTATTCCATTGTGTATATATATCACACCTTCTTTATCCATTCATCCGTTGATGGGCACTTGGGTTGCTTCCACAACTTGGTTGTTGTGAGTAACGCTGCAGTGAACATAGGGGTGCATAAGTCTCTTTGAATTGTTGATTTCAAGTTCTTTGGATAAATACTCAGTAGTAGGATAGCAGGGTCATATGGCATTTCTATTTCTAAATTTTTGAGAAGTCTTCATACTGTTTTCCATAGTGGCTGCACCAGTTTGCGTTCCCATCAGCAGTGGATGAGGTTTCCCTTTTCTACGCATCCTCTCCAACATTTGTTAATTTTTGTCATGATGATTATAGCCATTCTAATGGGCATAAGGTGGTATCTTAGTGCAGTTTTGATTTGCATTTCCCTGATGATTAGTGATGTTGAACATTTTGTCATGTGCCTATGGGCCATCTGTATATCTTCTTTGGAAAAAGGTCTGTTCGTGTCCTCCACTCATTTTTTGAGCAAGTTGTTTGTTTGTTTGTTTTGTTGTTCAGTTGTGTGAGTTCTTTATATGTTTTGGAGATTAAGCCCTTGTCAGATATATGATCTGCAAATATTATTCTCTCAGTTGGTAGGTTGTCTTTTCATTTTGTTCCTGGTTTCCTTTGCCTTGCAGAAGCTCCTTAGTCTGATGAAGTCCCACTTGTTTATCTTTTCTTTTGTTTCCCTTGTCTGATTAGGCATGGTATTTGAAAAGATCCTTCTAAGACCAATGTCAAAGAGTGTACTGCTTATATTTTCTTCTAGGAGTTCTATGGCTTCAGGTCTACCATTCAATATTTGATCAATTTTGAGTTAATTTTTCATTATGGTGAAAGATAATAGTCTAATTTCATTCTTTTGCATGTGGCTAATGGTGGCTAATGGTTTTCCCAACACCATTTATTGAAGAGAATTTACTGTCTCCATTGTATGTTCTTAGCTCCTTTGTCGAAGATTAGCTGTGCGTAGATGTGTGGTTTTATTTCTGGGCTTTCAATTCTGTTCCATTGATCTGTGTGTCTGTTTTTATACCAATACCATGCTGTTTTGATTCCTATAGCTTTAAAGTATAGTTAGAAGTCAGCAATTGTGATGCCTCCAGCTCTGTTCTTTTTCTCAGGATTGCTTTGGCTATTTGGGGTCTTTTGTTGCCCCATATGAGTTTTAGGATTCTTTGTTCTACTTCCATGAAGAATGTCATTGGGATTCTGATTGGGATTGCATTGAATCTGTAAATTGCTTTGGGTAGCATGGCCATTTTAAATATGTTTATTCTTCTGATCTACGTGCATGGAATATCTTTCCATTGCTTTATGTCATGATCAATTTCTTTCAATAATGTTGTAGTTTTTATCATATAGATCTTTCACCGCCTTGGATAATTTATTCCTAGATATTTTATTCTTTTTGTTGTGATTGTAAATGGTGTTGCATTCTTGAGTTCTCTTTCTGTTCTTTCATTATTAGAGTATAGAAATGCAAGTGATTTTTGTAAGTTGATTTTGTACCCTGCAACTTTGCTGTAGTTTTCGAATTTTTCTATCAGTTTTCCAATGTTTTCTTTAGGGTTTTCTATATATAAAATTATGTCACTTGAAAACAGCAAGAGTTTTACTTCTTCACTGCCTATTTGGATTCCTTTTATTTCTTTTACTTGCCTAATTGCTCTGGCCAAAACCTCTAGTACTGTGTTGAATAAGAGTGGTGAGAATGGGCACCTTTGTCTTGTTCCTGTTCTCAGAGGGATGGCTTTCAGTTTTTTGCTGTTGAGTATGATGTTGGCTGTGGGTTTGTCATATATGGCCTTTATCATGTTGAGGTACTTCTATACCCATTTTGTTAAGAGTTTTTATCATAAATGGCTGTTGGATCTTGTGAAATGCTTTCTCTGCATCTATTGAGATGGTCATATAGTTTTATTCCTGGTTTTGTTAATGTGGTGTATACATTGATTGACTTGCAGATGTTGAACCATCCTTGCATCCTTGGTATAAGTTCCACTTGATCATGGTGTATAATCTTTTTATTGTATTGCTGTATTCATGTTGCCAATATTTTGTTGAGGATTTTTGCGTCTATGTTCATTAGCAATATTGGTCTGTAATTTTCCTTATTTGTGTTGTCCCTGTCTGTCTTTGATATCAGGATGATGTTGGCCTTGTAGAATGTGTTAGGGAATGTTCCATCCGCCTCAATTTTTTGGAATAGTTTAAGAAGAATAGGTGTTAATCTTTTCTGAATATTTGGTAGAATTCTCCAGAGAAGTAATGTGGTCCTGAACTTTTATTTTTGGGGATGTTTTTGATTACTGTTTCAATATCTTTACTTGTGACTGGTCTGTTCAGATTATTAGTTTCTTTTTGATTCAGCTTTGGGAGGTTGCATGAGTCTAAGAATTTATCCGTTTCTTCTAGGTTGTCTAATTTTTTGGCATATAGTTTTTCATAATCTTCTCTTATAATTCTTTGTATTACTGTGGTATCCATTGTAATTTCTACTCTTTGATTTCTAATTTTATTTATTTGGGCCTTCTCTCTTTTTTTTCTTAGCGAGTCTGGCTAAGGGTTTGTCATTTTGTTTGTTGTCTCAAAGAACCAGCTCTTTGTTTCATTGATCCTTTCTACTGGTTTTCTTATTCCAATTTCTTTTATTTCTAATCTAATTTTTATTATTTCCCTCCTTCTGCTGACTTTGGGCTTTGTTTGTTATTCTTTCTCTAATTCTGTTACATGTAGTTTAAGATGGTTATTCGAGATTTTTCTGCTTTGTTGAGGTGGACCTGCATTGCTGTGAATTTCCCTCTTAAGACTGCTTTTGCTGCATCCTGTATGACTTGGTATGTTATATTTTCATTTTCATTTCTCTCAAGATATTTTTTGATTTCTCCTTTTACTTCTTCAATGATCCCTTTGTTGTTCAGTAGCATGTTGTTTAGTCTCCACATATTTGTCAGTTTCTCAGCTTTTTTCTTGTAGTTGATTTCTACTTTCATAGCACTGTGGTCGAAAAGATGCTTGTTATTATTTCAATCTTCTTAAATTTATTGAGGCTTGCCTTGTTTCTCAACTTGTGGTCTTTCCTTGAGAATGTTCTGTGTGCACTTGAGAAGAATGTGTATTCTGTTGTGTTTGGATAGAATGTTCCATATATATCTATTAAGTCCATCTGGTCTAGGTTTTCATTTTAATCCATTATTTTCTTGTTGACTTTCTGTCTGGATGATCTATCCATTGATATAAGTGAGGTGTTAAGTTCCCCTACTATTATTGTGTTGTGGTTAATATCTCCTTTTAGGTTTGTTAGTAGTTGCTTTATGTGCTTTGGTGCTTCTGTGTTGGGTGCATAGATATTTACAAGTGTTATGTCTTCTTGGTGGAGTGTCCCTTGGATCATTATATAGTCCTCCTCTTTGTCTCTCATTACCTGCTTTATGTTGATGTCTGCATTGTCTGATATAACTACAGCAACACCTGCTTTCTTTTGTTTGCCATTAGGTTGGAGTATTGTCTTCTGTCCCTTCACTCTGAGCCTGTGTTTGTTGTTGGAGCTAACATGTGTTTCCTGGAGGCAGCGTATTGTTGAGTCTTGCTTTTTAATCCATCCTGCCACTCTCTGTTAATTGGCAAGTTCAATCCATTTACATTTAGAGTGATTATTGATAAATGAGGGCTTGATGCTGCCATTTTGTCACTCGTTTTCCAGTTTTTCTGCATTTCCATTGTTTCTTGTCCCAAGTATTTTGGACTACCAATTCAGTTTGGTAGTTTTCTATCACGGTTTTCTTAGTTTTCCCTTTATTTATCATTTATGTGTCTGTTCTGATTACTTGTTTAGTGGTACCATGAGGTTTGTATAAAAAGTCTCATCGATGAGCTAGTCCATTTTCTGATAGTCTCTTATACTCTGAGACTAAGCCCATGCCATCCCTTTTCTCTTCCCCTTCTAATTTATTATTGTCATTACTATTCCATCTTGTGCTGTGAGTTTGTGGTTACAATGACAAGATTATATTTATTTTTGATGTTTCCCTTCCCTTTTTCATTAATGGTATAATTAAGTGTTTGCCAACCTGTTTCAATAGACAGCTGCAATTTTCTGATTTTGTCTATGCATTTATATCCTTCCTAAAGTCTTGTAACTCTTTCTTTTTTATCCCCAGGTATGAGGGCCTTCTTGAGCATTTCTTATGGGGAGGGCATCTTGTGTCAATGAATTCCCTTAGCTTTTGCTTATCTGGAAAGGTTTTTATTTCTCTGTCACGTCTGAAGGATATTTTTCCTGGTTAGAGTATTCTTGGCTGGAAGTTTTTCTCTGTCAGAATTTTGAATATATCACTCCACTCTCTCCTAGCCTAGTAGGGTTTCTGCTGAGAAATCCACTGAAAGCCTGATATGGGTTCTTTTGTAAGTTATTTTCTTCTGCCTTGCTGCCCTTAGTATTTTTTCTTTGTCATTGACTTTTGCCAGCTTTACTACTATATGCCTCAGAGAAAGTTTTTTTACATTGAGGTAATTAGGAGTCCTGCTAGCTTCTTTCACTTATACTTCCAGCTCCCTCCCTAGGTTTGGGAAGTTCTCACCTATTATTTCTTTGAACAAGCTTTCTGCTCCCTTCTCCTTCTCTTCTCCCCCTGGAATACCTATAATTCTTATGTTGCATTTCCTAATTGAGTCAGATATTTCTTGGAGAATTTCTTCATTTCTTTTTAGTCTTAGCTCTTTCTCCACCTCCATCTGAAGTATTTCTATATTGTTGTCCTCCAGGCTGCTGATTGATTCCTCCATAATTCAGCTCTGCTATTCAGGGACTCCAGATTTCTCTTTATCTCATCACTTGTGTTTTTCATCCTGAACATTTCTGATTGTTTTTTTCTTTATAGTTTCAAGCTCTTTTGTGAAGAATTCCCTCTGTACATTAATTTTGTTCCTGGTTTCATCATACTATCTGTATTTTCTTGTAACTCATTGACTTTTTTTATGGTAGCATTTTGAATTCTCTGCCATTTACATTATGAGGTTCTGTGCTTTCAGGATTGATTTCTGGGTGCTTGTCATTTTTCTTCTTGCCTGGAGTATTAATATATTTCTTCATACTGTTTGATGGCATGGATTTGTTTCTCCACATGGTGTTAGTATCTGGTCACAGCTGCCACCTCCTGCCACTGTGTGGGGTCAAGAGCTGTGTGTTCTGAGTCCACTGTGATTCCTGGCTCACTCACTCACAGCTGCTGCTATTCTATCATATGTGCAGGTACTCCGGCTGACTGGCTGGCCTGGAGTGCTGGGTAGGGGGAGAGGTGCTTTCTTTCGCCTGCATGGTCTGGAACCTTTTTTGCTCTGTCCTCACTATCTGCTTTTCTAGTGTGCTGGCTTGATGGAGACACCCCTGCAACAGCTCAGCCACCTCTGTGTGGGGCTTTCCCATGGGCTGTGAGGGAACGTGGAGAGCAAAGGTGTTCCTCTAGAGGGCTGCTGCCCCCTTCTCCTCTCAGTGCCTTGCATGGTCCTGCATCATGGGTCACTGCTGTTGCGGGAGGGAGAGGAGATCTCCTTACCTCCTTCCACTTCCTCCAGGGGGTCCAGCACCTCCACCTTCAGACGTATGGCTATGTATATCTCTCAGACATCTTTTGTGTTGTGTGAATGTCCTCTGTTGGTATATGAATGTCCTTTTCATTTTATTTTAGAGGAGAGAGTCTAAGAGGAGAGCTCACTCCTCCATTATGCTGATGTCACTCCTATTATGTGTACTTTTTAAAAGAAATTTATTAATAGAGATGGAAATTAAGTCTATATGAATAGTAGTGGGAAATTTTGAAGAACTGTTATAATAAAATTTTGCCAAAGTAATGATGCTAATCAAATTTGTGGAACAACCACAATATAGCAGTTGTTGCTAAAAGTTTTCATAATAATGAAAATATAGCTTGTTTCAAGGTGTCTATGATCACCCTAGAAAACCAATAATAATACATTGAAAAAACTAGGGAGCAACATGAAACAAAACTTGAGCATTATCACCAAATATTGTGTTTTCTTATGGAAATTAGTCTCCTTGTAAAGTGAATCATTTTTAATACATAGTTAAGTGTTAAATAATGTGGCTTGGATTCCAAATACTGATGGAATTCAGATAAGGAGAAATTAAATTAAGTATGGCACACTTGAATTGTGAACTAGGATTTGGAAAAAGAAATTTTCTTCAAAAATTAGGGTTGGAGAGGAACGTTTCCAGTAAAAAAAATAAAAATACATCCTATCAGATACAGGGTATGAGCATGGATTATACTGAAACAATCAGGCTTTCTCATTTCTCTAGTGAATGAAACACACTTTGAAGTTGTCTTAATGAATATTGCTTTTCCCTTTATGCAAAACTTTTAAGAAGTGACAAACTGAATTATTGTTAGGATAATTTCAACCCACATCAAAAAAAAAAAATAAAGCAAATCATAGAAAACTAAGCTGGAGGGGGGAAAAAAGACAAAACACAATTCCTGCTCTTGAAGGGTTGAATTTTTCAGGCTTGACAGGAGATTTTTTTTTTTAATCTCTTTCTTGATTTGAAATGATGAGTGAGAAATTTGCTTGAATTCTTGAGACTTATACAGCACTTTACAGTTTACAAGTATGATCACTTACCTCACTTGTTTTACCCGAGACTGAAGAAAGAATGTCTGGTTCAAGTGTGACTACTTTCTAGCTGTATGACTTTGATCTTTCTTTTTTCTACATTTTTTGAAGTTTGTTTTTCTTGTCTGTTATTATGGGAATAATACTACTTATCACATACATTTGTTGTAAATACTTTTAAAACATAGTGCTTGACACAGAGATGGAACTCAAGCATTAGTCCTCTATGCATACTAGGCATTGATACCTTTTAAGACATGATAAATCCAGAAAAAGTCAGGTAACTTACCAAAGTCTTCACAGATTGAAGGGACAAACAATGGTAGTCTTCAGATCTACTATCTTTTGATTTTTACGCTGTATCGTATAGCTGTAAATACAGATCATTTTACATATGATCATATTAATAGATGTGAGATTGTCTAGATATATTTTTATTTATATTTAACATAGCCAATATCATATATTAAGTGGTATATGTACCACTGTTATGCTTCCTCAACTGTGTATCTGTGGGGTATATGACTGTGTGCTACTGTTATTCAAAATCAGCTTAACTTGGATCACCTTGAAGATGGGGGGAGGGCAATACTTTACATTAAAATGAGCAACCATACATAAACCACATATAATGAGGTAGGGTTGCTATTTTCTGATACAAAACAAAAAATGTGCTTGCAGAAGTTTTTTGAAACCAGTATATCACTCTTTAGTTTATATGATCATATTTTCTGCTGAACTTGATACTTAGGAAGGAAGGTTTGATGAAACATAAAATACCATGTTAAAGGTCACAAAGGCATTTGTGTTCACCAGAAATCTACATTTCCCAGAATATAGGCTAGAGATTGGCATGGTCTCTAATCCTCTCTTCATACTGTAATTTCTACATCTTTTCATATCTACTCTTTCCTGTTTCTCCTTCTCTTCTATTTTGAAGGAAGGAGTACTAAGTAGAGAATGGCCAAAGGCAACCTAAAGAAGGAAACAAGCCCAGCACTTCATGATATGTATAGCCATTTCTGTTTTCTAAAGGACATAATTTTACTTAAGGTAAAATTAAAATTCATAGTTATGTATATTAAATGCTCCTATCAGTGACATGTGTGCTGGACTGTAAGCTTTAAACCCAACCTTCTGTACTGCTCTTTGTGATGCTCAGGCTGGAGGTCTGTAAACCCCTCTACTACTTTACCTAGCTGGATCCCTGCTGGGCTTCATCAATAGGGGGTGAGCGAGGGAGACTGGACAGCTAGAGGAAGAAGAAAGACTTGCTGCTTCCTGTCTGCTTCCTGTTCTTGTCCCAGCAGGCTCAGCAATACAGCTTCTTCCTACCGGTGACATTTCTTCAGTAAGCACAGGTAATTCCAATTTTCAGCTTTTCCAGCACTCCCATTGTCTTGCTTTAGATAATTGATTCAGGCATTATTTCTTTTAAAATCATTTCTTTAGTGCCTTGGTTATTATCACAAACAACATTGACAGATTTTTACTTGTTTTTCTTTTTTCTCCAACTTTATCAGAAATCTCAAGAGCAATCATACTATCTCTCATCTCTCTCCAAGGATTCTTGATGGGTTGGGTAATCTCCTTTTGTGATTACTGGAAAGAGAGTATTCAAATAATTAAAATAAAATTTGTCTCAACACTACAAGCCATGGGACCATGAGATCTTATTTCAAACCCTGTTTAAATGTGTCCATATAAAATATTATTGAATGAAGTAATTAATTTAGACTTGCAATTTAAAAAAGTTCTCTTGAGAGCTTCTACGGGGTTAGAAGCCTTTTTATTCATTTGCCTTACAGATGCAGCATAAAATACACCAGAAAACTAAACCATTATACTTCTCACATCTGTTTTTCCTACTTTACACATCAAAGTCTTCCATTTTTTTCTTTTTCTCTTTTTGCCATTCACTGTGCAATGCTATGAAGAGCCTTGTGAAGCAAAATATTTTCAGTTCACTACCACTTCGTAGGAAATGAATGCCTATGAATACAAGATAATTTTTAAAAACTTTTTAAAGCTTTTATTTTGAAAATTTTTAATCTTCCCCAAAAGTAGAGTAATATAAGAGAAATGTAATAAATTCCCATATAATCATTGTGATGGTTAATTTTACATGTCAACTTGGCTGGGCCACAGTGCCCATATATTTGACCAACATTATTCTGGCTGTTTGTATGAAGGTCTTTTTGGACGAGATTAGCATTTAAATTGGTGGACTTTGAGTAAAGCAGATTGTCCTTCATTATGTGGATGGGCCTCATCCAATCAGTTGAAGGTCCAAATAGAACAAAAGACTGACCTCCTTTGAGCAGGGGGGAATTCTGCCAGCGGACCTCCTTCAGACTTCAACTGCAACGTTGTCTCTTCCATGGTGTTTGGCCTGCAGACTCTTTCTACAGATTTTGGACTTGCCAGCCTCCATAATCATGTGAGCCAATTCCTCAAGATAATTACATATTTATATATAATTTAAAATAACTATACACACCCACACATCCTATTGGTTCTATTTCTCTAGTGAACCCTGAAAAATACACCCATCATCACCATTAATAGTTGGCAATTGCTATATCTACTTAATCTATTTTTGTGTGATAATTTAGAGTAAATACAGACATCATGACATTGCATCCCTAAATAACCCACTACATTGCTATCTGTAATCTCTGAAGGTAATATTTTCCTACATAATAAAATACTATTATCACACTTAAGCTTAATAATTCTTTATATCATTTAATATTCACTCCATCTTGAAATTCTCCCAGTGGTCCAAAACACATCTCGTTCAAACAAGGAGCCAATTAAGAACCAAACATTGTGTTGGGGGTTGATGAGACATAATACTTATCAGTGATGCTGTGTATTTCATATTGCATCACAATAAGATAGCACATAATGTATGCATGATTATTAATGAAATCCTGGTTAAGGGGATGACAGCCTGATCCTTCCTCTTAAAGTTACATCTTTTTTTCCCTTGTAACAGGCAAATAGATTTTGTGATGGTATTTTGGCATCCCATGAATATCTGTAGCAATCTTTCATTCAGTGATTTTATCATCCATTAGTGATCCTTTCCTGAATCAAATATTTTGTTAGAGGTTGCAAAAAAGTTAACAGAATATCCAATGATAATTTATTGTAGGATTACAAGATAGCCCCCATTTCCTCCTAATTTGTTCAACTCTGAACACTAGCATTGAATTTTGAGTTGTCATGGCTGCATTCAGTAAAATCAAGTGAAGAATTACTCTGGATGGAAGAAAACCTACTTTAAGATCTGGTTTGTGTAAAATGAGGGGAGTCTGAGAGACTAGTAATAGAAATATTGATTTTGAGAAGTCCCAACACCCATATCATTTTTAAAAAATTACTTATGATACATTATATGAAATTTTCTGATAGAATGATGAACAGATAATGGATAAATTATGCTTGGCTGTGCAAACCAAAGGGCTAATAGCTTGAATTTCTTCCCCAGTTTTATTGAAATATAATTGATAAATAATTGAATTATTTTTACAAGGATCTAATCGAATGACATTCCATGTATGTAACCTGCTAACTTAACACTGTTTTTATCTATTGCCATGTATTTTTGTATGGCTTTGGGAATTCCTACTCTTTTTCTATTTGTTTCTCACATTCCTCTTGAATCAAAAGTTCTAAAACTCTAAGTTTTAGCTCTTTGACGTTAGATTTCCACCTTTTTCCTATCCCTGCATATCTTTTGCATATATAAACTTTCCTTCAACTTTACTAAGTCTGTCACAAAGGAACACCCACTGAGACTGAATGGAAAAGATATTAAACTTAAGGGATATGGTAATTTAGAAATTAACATTGTGATAGAAACAAGAAGATTCTGAGACAATATTGGAAAAAATCCAGTTCTCTCTGTTTTTGGTCTGCTCTAGTAGATTGCAGAGGTTTAATTAAGATCCCAATAGACGTTTGAACTCAGAATACTATTCAAACTCATTGTGAACCCTTTGAGGTTAACTCATTGCTAATATTTTTCCATTTTAGGATAAGATTTCCTACTGACACTAACCAACACAATTTCAATGTGGATAAGTGGAATAGGAAGTTCAAGATCACTGAACTCTTGTAAAATGACTTATTTATTGTTTTTACTTAATTCATCAGACTCACTTTGTGGGTTTTTATTATTACTATTAGATTTTTAAGTTCTATTTTCCAAGTGATGGCCCTAATCTTCCTAGGAAAATCCTGAACAGCAGGGACAGCTGTAAAAAGAATGAGCTCACTAATTAGTTTCATATTGGAAAATAAATAGTGTAACAAGTAACTTATCTTATTGTTTATTTCTTAAGGGATAGTGTGGAAAATGTCCACTCATGACTTAATTGCAATAAAATAAATAGGATTCGATTTGTGTGCTTTGGTTGACAAATTTTCTAAGAGTAGAACTGTTCCAAATTAAAATAAGAACTGGTCTTCAGGGGCCAGCCCGGTGGTGCAGCAGTTAAGTTCACACTTTCCACTTCAGCGGCCCAGGGTTCGCCAGTTCGGATCACAGGTGTGGACATGACACTGCTTGGCAAGCCATCCAGCAGCAGACCTCCCATATTAAAGTAGAGGAAGATGGGAACAGCTGTTAGCTCAGGGCCGGTCTTGCTCAGCAAAAAGAGGAAGATTAGCAGCAGATGCTAGCTCAGGGCTAATCTTCCTCAAAAAAAAAAAAAAAAAAAGAACCTGTCTTCATAAGCTTGTTTGTTATCTATTTATTTTCATAGTCTGAGAAAAATTCAGTGGTGAATGAATTATTCTCTTATATCTAGGTGGCATGCAACAGTCTGCTCCTTAAAGTACTCCAGCATTTAGTCTGCGTGCTATTCTATCACAATAAGTAGTATATGAAGCAGCATCTACTGAGAAATGACAGGTTTCCATACATTACAAATAAGTATCTCAAACACTAACATTATCAGATTGTTCTGTTTCAATGATGGAGTTTTACTTACTTCACCTATTCTGAAAATAACTTTGCTTTCTATAAATGTAGATATGATTTTTTTTCTTTGTATTTCAATTTTTCCTTTTCTCTTCTTCACCCAAGAATCTACTCACCTGTTATGGACTGAATATTTGTGTCCTCCACAAATTTATATATGGAAACTGTACCCCCAGTATTATGGTTAGGAGGTGGGGCCTTTGGAAAGTAATTAGGATTAGATGAGGTCATAAGGGCAGAGCCCTCATGAATAGGATACATGCACTCACAAGAATCATGAGAGAGCATGCTTTTTTATGCTCTTTGCCATGCGAGGATACAAGAAGACAGCCACCTAGGAGAGCAATGTCAGTGTGGTGGCAGAGTGAGTTGTTCCCTTTGTCCCTCCTTTCTAAGTTACAACCAATTGGGTATCCATTGACCAACATAGGATTCCATGCACAGCACAACAGGATGCATAAGAGATCCAGGTGCCTATATAGCTGAAGGTGGGTAGACGACCCGTGGGAGGCAGTAGAACTAGGGAAGCAGCCCCCACTGCTTTCCCCCAGAGCAGTGATCCAGGGCATAGATCCCTACACTGGCCCACAAACCTGCAAGAAAACAGGCACAGCTTTCTCCTTGCCTGTCTTCCAGAAGACTTAGCTTGTTCACCCATGAGCAGTCCTGGTGAGTGTGGAGAAGGCAGGCAAGCTTACTACCTTCCCATCTCCCGGCAGATCTAACATGCATTTCCCAACTCCCTGGCAGTGGCCAGGTCTTTCCAACAGTGGGGATAGTATACAAAACTCTGATTTTCCCAGCTGGAGCAGATCTCTCTGACCTGAGATTTCAAAACACACCAGCTAGCACTAGAGACTAGCAGCTGCACAGCAAGAAACAATGAAAACCTCTCCCTGCTTAGCTCCTGCTCCACCCTGGCTGTGGCAGGTGGAACCACTGACCAGAAGCTTCAGGAACCACAGCAGACCCAGTAAGCAAGGCCCCAGGAGTGGCATTCCTGACACTGGCACCACCAGTAGCAGGAGCTGCATACAATTCCCTAGGTACAGTGCCCCTGGCACTGGCAGTGATACCTGTGAACCCAGCAACCCTGGCATTGGTGCAACCAGCACCCACAGGCAACCCGGGAGTAGCAGCACAGGTGGTGCATGGGGCAGCCACATCTGAGCCCATGGATAGGCAGTGGAGGAACACAAGGACCAGGCAACCTAGGAAGCAGTAGGAGTGCTTCCAGCCTGGTGATCCCAGTGGTGACACTTGAGTGGTGACACACTAAAGTGAAGTCACTAGCAACCCCAGAAGTAGAAGCAGAACACGGAAAGCACTGATGATATCCTTGGCAGAGGCAGTAGAGGGTGGAAAGGGCAGACTCTCAAATGTAACCAGACGCAGCTCAGAACCAAAGCAACCAAAGCCTCACCCAAATAAGAAAGGTGTTTACTACCACAAATGTGCCAGCAGAGGATCAATCATCAAACACCATGAATAACTACAGTAACATGGCAGAACAGAAAGGAAATGATAGCTCTCCAGATACCAAACTTGAAGTCACAGAATATTACAATCTGATTGACAGAGAATTCAAAATAGCTATCATAAAGAAACTCAACAAATTACAAGAAAACTCAGAAAGACAGTTCGATGAGCTCAGGAATAAAACTAATGAGCAAAAGGAGTACTTCACCAAAGAGATGGAAACTCTGAAAAGAAAAACAAATTCTGGAAATGAAGAACACAATAAATGAGATTAAAAATAATGTAGAAAGCATTAAAAATAGAACAGACTATATGGAGGAGAGAATTAGTGAGCTTGAGGATAGAAACCTAGAAATGAGACAGATAGAGGAGGAGAGAGAACCAAGATTTTTAAAATTTGAAGAAATTCTTCAAGAAATATCTGACTCAATTAGGAAAAGTAGCATAAAGATTATAGGTATCGCAGAAGGAGGGAAGAGGGAGAAAGGAGCAGAGAGCTGATTCAAAGCAATGATAACTGAGAACTTAAACCTAGGGAAGGAAGTACACATACATGACGCTGATCAAACTCCTCATCACCTCAATGCAAAAAGACCTTCCCCAGGCAAATAACTTTAAAACTGTCAAGTCAATGACAAAGACAAAACATTAAGAGCTGTAAGACAGAAGAAAATAACCTACAAATGAACCCCAATCAGGCTTTCAGTGGATTTCTTACCAGAAAACCTAGAGACTAGGAGAGAGTGGAGTGATATATTCAAAATACTGAAAGACAAAAACTATCAGCCAAAAATACCCTATATAGCAAAATTGTCTCCCAGATATGACAGAGAAAACTTTCCCAAACAAAAGCTGAGGGAGTTCATCACCACTAGACACTTTATAGGAACTGTTGAAGGGAGCCCTCCTATCTGAAACTAAAAAGCAAACATTTACAAAACGTTGAGCAAAGAGATAAATAATTAGACAGAAGATTCAGAAAATTGCAGCCCTATATCCAAATAGGTTGGTAAACACCTAATTATAACATAAAAGATAAGGGAAAAGAAAGCATCAAAAATAACTATAACCAATACAATTTTCTCACAACTCACAACACAAAAAAGAAGAATTTGTGACAACAAAAACATAGAAGGGGAAAATGAAAGGGACAGAACCTGAATATGCTAATAAAGATAAGGGCCTATCAGAAAAGAGACTATCTCATCTATGAGATCTTTATACAAACCTCATGGTAACCACAGAACAAAAAAAATCAGAGCAGAGTTGCAAAGCATAAGGAAGAAAGAAATAATAAGAAAGCATAAGGAAGAAAAAAGAGAGAAAAACATCACAGAAAACCACCAACACGAAATGGCAGGCAGAAATACAAGGAAAAAGAAACAATGGAAATATAGAACAACCAGAAAACAAAAGACAAAATGGAAGTATTAAGTCCTCACATATAAATATTCACTCTAAATGAAAATAGATTGAATTCAACAGTCAAAAGAAAATGACTGGCTGGCTGGATTCCAAAACAAGACCAAGAATATGCTGCCTCCAGGAAACACATGTCAGCTCTAAAGACAAACACAGGCTCAGAGTGAAGAGATGGAAGATGATACTCCTAGCAAATGGCAAGCAAAAGAAAGCAGGTGTGACCATACTTATATCAGACAAAACAGACTTCAAGGTAAAAAAAGACAACTAAAGACAAAGATGAGCATTATATGATGATAAAAGGAACACTCCAACAAGAAGACACAACACATATTAATATGCACCTAACACAGAAGCACCAAAGTATATGAAGCAACTGTTAACAGACCAAAGGGAGAAATTTACAGCAATACAATAGTAGTAGGGGACCTCAACACCCCACTGACATCAAGGGATAAATCATCCAGACAAAAAGTCAACAAAGGAACAGTGGACTTAAATGAAACACAAAACCAGAACATCCCATCCCCAAACAGTAGAATACACATTCTTCTCAAGTACACAGGGAACATTCTCAAAGATAGACCATATGTTGGGAAACAAAGCAAACCTCAATAAATTTAAGGAGATTGTAATCATAGAAAACATCTTTTCCAATCACAATGGTATGAAACTAGAAATAAACTACAAGAAAAAAGCTGAGAAGGTCACAAATATGTGGAGACTAAACACATGTTACTGAACAACCACTGTATCAATGAAAGAATCAAAGGACAAGTCAAAAATTACCTGGAGGCAAACAAAAATGAAAACACAACATACCAACTCTTATGGAATGCAACAAAAGCATTAATAAGAGGGAAGTTTATAGCAATACAGGCCTACTTCAAGAAACAAGAAAAATCTCAAATAAGTAATCTTACACTATACCTAAAAGAACTAGAAAAAGAAGAACAAAGCCCAAAGTCAGTAGAATAAAGGAAATAATAAAAATCAGAGCAGAAATAAATGAAATAGATACTAAAATAACAATAGAAAGGATCAATGAAACTAAGAGCTGGTTCTGGGAGAAAATAAAGAAAATTGACAAACAGCCAGACTCAGTAAGGAAAAAAAGAGAGAAAACTCAAATAAATAAAATCAGAAAGAAAGAGGAGAAATTACAACAGACACCACAGAAATACAAAGAATTTTAAGAGAATACTATGAAAAACTATATGCCAACAAATTGAATAACCTAGAAGAAAGGAATAAATTCTTAGAATCTACAATATCCCAAAACTGAAACAAGAAGAAATAGAGAATCTGAATAGACCAATCACAAGGAAAGAGTTTGAAACAGTAATCAGAAATGTCCCAAAAAAGAAAAGTCCAGGACCAGATGGTTCTCTGGTAAATTCTACCAAACATTCAAAGAAGACAATACCTATTCTTCTCAAACTATTCCAAAACTTTGAAGAGGACAGGATGCTTCCTAACTCATTCTACAAGGCCAACATTACCCTGGTACCAAAGCCAGACAAGGACAACACAAAAAAAGAAAATTATAGGCCAATATCACTGATGAACGTGGCTGCAAAACTTCTCAACAAAATATTAGAAAATTGAATGTAATGGTATATTTAAAGGATCATACACGATAATCAAGTGGGATTTATTCTAGGGTTGCAGAGATGTTTCAACATCCACAAATCAATCAATGTGATACACCACATTAACAAAATGAAGAATATAGATCACATGATCATCTCAATAGATGTAGAGAAAGCATTTGACGAAATACAGCATCCATTTATTATAAAAACTCTGAATAAAATGGGCATAGAAGGAAAGTACCTCAACGTAATTAAGGCCATATATGACAAACCCACAGATCTCTAAGAACAGGAACAAGACAAGGATGTCAACTTTTGCCACTCTTATTTAACATAGTATTGGAAGTCCTAGCCAGAGCAATTAGGCAAGAAAAAAAAATAAAAGGTGTAAAAATTGCAAAGGAAGTAGTGAAACTGTCACTATTTGCAGATGAAGTGATTCTGTATATAGAAAACACTAAAGATTCCAGCAAAAATCTATTAGAAATAATCAACAAATACAGTAAAGTTGCAGGTACAAAATCAACATACAAAAATCAGTTGCATTTCTGTACAGTAACAACCAACTAGCAGAAAGAGAAATCAAGAATACAATCTCAACAAAAAGAATAAAATATCCAGGAATAAATTTAACCAAGGAGGTGAAAGACCTATACACTGAGAACTATAAAACATTATTGGAAGAAATCGAAGATGACATCAAGAATGGAAAGATATTCCAAGATCATAGATTGGAAGAATAAGCATTGTTAAAATGACCATGTTACCTAAAGCAATCTACAGATTCAATGCAATCCCAGTCAGAATCCTAATGACATTCTTTATGGAAATAGAACAAAGAATCCTAAGCATTTTCTTCTAAGCTTCTATTATATAAAAGGTTGATGGTTGTAGCTGGAGAGAAAGGATTTGCAAATAGAATTGAAATTATACTGAGTGTCTCTAGTGGGGATTAGAGTATCAGAAAAGGAAGGAAACACGCTGTTTTAAATAACAGGTGGGATTTGTTGACACGCAAACCCATCATTTCAACATTTGAGGGGAACTACCAAAGACAGATATGCTGAAAATAGAAAAAAACAACTCATTATTAAATAGCACAATATTAAATTGTTTCATGCAATGTTTGTTTATATTTATAAAGTACAACAATTGTATCAGACTGTGTCCCAAAATTGGATTGATCTGCAAATAACTTTGAGTTTGTGCGCACAGACATAAAATGTAGATATAAAGAAGATTCCTCTACTTGATTTATATTTGTTTGTCTGTATTTCTTTACTTCCTCTTCACATTAAAACCGTGAACTTTAAAGTTTCTGTGTTTATAATTTAATTCCATATCTCAGGTATGATTTATTTTCCTTCTCTATTGGGCAAATGGGCTAATGCTCATGGATTCCAGCATTATATATGGTTTCATTATCTTTGCTTATTTAGGTATTATTCAATCGTCAACTTTATGGTGACTATAAGACAAGCTCACAAAAAATAGTTTTTCATTTTGATAGCAATAAGTCATTAGGATTAACAAGTTAATGTTTATCAAATTACTCTGAACACTCAAGTGTATGGTTCTGCATTCGTACAAAGGATTATCTGGTAAGCCAAATTAACAGAAGTGAACAGCATGGCAAAACAAGAGTCACCTGCTTTTAGGAATTAAGTAATTATATATAATTAATGGAAAGGAAAAATAATTAGTGAATACATAATACAGAATAATAGGTTAACACTTTAAAAATAATTAACTTTCTTAATGACCATTTTCAACAAAATTAATGTAGTTTGCATGAGTAGCTAGTGACAACTAAAATACTAATAGCTCCTCATTACAGCACTGCCAGAGGGGTGGAAAGAATATGGTGAGAACAAACCTTCATGTTTTTCATTAGTATACTCCTTATGGTTCCTTTGCTGAAGAATAATAATTCTCCTTCAGAAAATTTAGCTTTGGTAGAATTTAAGTGATAAAAAAATATATGCATACACTTATATGTATATATAATATAAACACAAATATATATTTATAAATATTGCATTTAAATGCATTATTTTCAGAGAAAGTAATTTTTAAACTATCTCAGCCTCATCTTTGATACTTCCTCTTTCCATTCCCTTATATTCAGGCATCACTAATTTGTATATTTTTTTCCCTTCTAGATCTATTTCAAACTTTCCGTTCCACACCCTCCCATCACTACATGTCTGATCTCCTCTAGGTATCTTGTTTCTTTTTTAACTGCCGCATTTCATCTTAAACATAGTCAACAATCTTTTTCCCCCTAAAATGTGGTTTACAACTAGTTCTTAACCAACTCAAAAAGTGTCAATGGCAGGCTGGCCCCCTGGCCGAGTGGTTAAGTTCGCGTGCTCCACTTTGGCAGCCTGGGGTTTTGCCAGTTCAGATCCCGGTCATGGACATGGCACCACTCATCAGGCCATGCTGGGACGGTGTCCTACATAGCACAACCAGAGGCACTCACAACTAGAATATACAAGTATGTACTGGGGGGCTTTAGGGAGAAGAAGAAAGAAAGAAAATAAAAGATTGGCAACAGTTGTTAGCTCAAGTGCCAATCTTTAAAAAATAAAAGTGTCAATGGCTCCCCATTGACTACAAGATGAAGCCCCAATATTACATCCTGATATTCAATCTGATCAAAATCCAACCCAGCTTCATCTCAAATCTTACTTCACTCTTCTATTCTTGCTTTTTAAATAGTTATTGAATGAATTAATTGGCTTCCCTTATTTTCATAAAGTTAATAATTCAGATATGCAATGGTAAGATGATAACCAAAATTCAAAGTATTCTAAGTTGCCAGCTACTGTAATGATCTACCAAACTAAGCCAAACTTTCTCATCAAGAATGGTATACAGAAAAATAACTAGTTACTAGTTAGCATCAGAAAGAACTAAGTCTTCATCAAGGAAACAATAAGATAAACTTTCCTGCTGTGACTAGTATAGTCACTTCTTCTAAGTGCTCTATGATTATTGCCAATGCTTTCTAGGACAGTGAGGATACGCTGTAGGAATTTGTCTTCTTTCTTCATCCTTCATCTTTGGACATTTGCCTCAGGATCTTAGCAGTTCGGTGGCCCTAGGTTTGCCCATCTTAGACTCTTACACTACTGCTCTTGGCAGAACATCTGTTGGGAATCTTTCTAGAACATGACCATTAGCTACACTATAAAGGGAAAAAAGATATGTGAGAGACTAACTCAGCCCACAACAGTGTCTCGAAGGCTATTAGGAGCACCACTGGAGTAAGAAGGAGATCACGTTAAGAGATGGGTCTTCTGAGAATGTGAAGAGGGCACAAAGACAAAACAAATGCAATATCATGTGTTCTCCAGGGAGACCTTAGAGATTATTTAGTCCAAACAACTTATCTTGCAAAGGTGTTTGCAATGTCCAAAGATATGGAGCAATGGGTACAGTATTCTGTAGTGAGTCAGTGAGCAGGATATAATCAGAAAATGGGTGTTCTGACTGCTGGCTTGTCCACAGTTTTTCCACTAACCCAAGGTCTAGATCAGAGGTCTCTAAAGTGGAGTGCAAGCCCCCAGGATGTAAATAAACCAAGCCACTGTACTAAGTGTAGAAAATGTCAGAATTTCTTGAAATAGTTTTCATATTTAAAAGAGAAAAAAGAAATAAGAAATTAAGTTTTAAAGATTTTATTATCCAGATTAACACTAGTCCCCTCAGTAGGGCTATACATATGTCAGATGTTCATGTCACTACAGTATTCAGCTGTCCTAAGGAAAGAGCGGGACATCCACAATTAGGAGACATGGGACAGTAGTTCCTTCAATTATGCATTTGCTTTAAACTTACCGATGTATGTAGTAGTCTACATTTGCACTAGATATTGGGTTTATAGATTACAATGCTCAATTTTAACTAAAAAGTGAACTTACAAATTTTATTTTCCATTTTTGACTAAATTAAACCTACATAAAATGGGCAAATGACTACGATTACACTATTGCCAATCCTAGTATGGGAGCCTCACTGGCCACATTACAAAATAAAATCAATGAAAGTCTAATCAGATCTGACAAGATATCAACAAAAAATATCAAAATTATCAAGAAAATGATTAAAAATGTGAACATATGTTCACTCAACGAATCTCACCCTAAATGTATGTGAGTTGAGATATTGGTTAACAATAACAGTATTTGTATAAATAATAAATAAATGAATGAATAAATAGCAAGTATACCAAGAATATTTGGAGACCACCGCTTCAGTTAAGGAGCTGGATATCAAATAACAATAGACGGGTTCAAAACTGGAGACAACCCAAATGTCCATCCACAGGAGAATGGAAAAACCAATCATGGTATATTGATGGAATGGAGTGCTACTCTGCAATAAAAGAAGGGATTATGAATACCATCAACACATGGATAAATCTCTGAAATACTATGCTGAGAGCAAGAAGCTAGAACAAAAAGAATAAAAGAAGAATCCAACTGATTTCATTTGTGTGAAGTTCAAGTCAACATTCTATGGTGACAAAAATGAAAATACTTGTTGCTAAGGGCTGGAGATGACTGGAAGAGGACTTTCTAGGATGACGAAAATGTCCTATGTCTGGTGGGGGTGTTGGTTACACAGGTGCATATGTTTATCAAAATTCATTAAATGGTACATATGAGGTCAGTACATTTCACTATGTATAAAGTTTCCTCAATAAAAAATTCCAAAAACACATTTAAATGAATAACATCAGGTGGAACTTCTTGAACTTTCATCTGAAGCTCCCAAGTTCTAGCTGTTTTTATATGTTACTGTAATTTTCGTTAATATGTTCCACTCTCCTCCTCGCTGGGGTGGACACTTTGGACTTATTTATTCTCGCTTTACTCTACCACACACGGAATACCCATGGTTCCGGCTCAAGGCAGATGTTGTTAAACAAATAAATAAGCGAAAGAAGTACTAATTTCTTCTTTAAAAGTTGTTCAATATCCTTTTAATTAGTGAACAGTTCTCCACAATAACTCCATTAGGAAGCTTCTCATTGCTCCTAGAACAATAGTAAACAGATGTTTGCAAGTCCCCGAAGGCACCTTGGGCTTGAAATCACCAGCTTTTGGCCCTAATTCCAGATGGACTTCTTCCTAAATGTGGAGCCTTAAGTAAATCAGTTAATCTCTCTGGGCCTATTTTCTCATCAACGTAAATGATGATAATAAGACCCAACACAAAAGGTGTTGAGGATTGCAAGTGAAACAGAAAAGCACCAGCACATAATAGGACACATGTAATAAACACTCTATAATGTTAGCTGTATTCCCACATCCTATAAATAAGAGAAGCGCATTTCTCCTGTAGTCATCAAAATAACTCAGCCCACTGCTCCTCTCCATCTTTAAACATGCGCAGGTGGTCAGAGAGCGGCAGTGATGAGCCTCTTGTCCCGGCCTAAACCACACTTGCTGAGCTACTTCTCCCTAGTCCTCTGTTGTGAATTTGGTGTGACTGGGTATGTGGAAGTATTAAGCTCACACCTTTTGTGGCTTGTGTGTCAAAACCCTCTTTAAACCTGCTAGAAACTTCCCCGCAGAGCACACCAAAACTCAGGATGTGACAACTAAGTCCAACATCTCCTTGTAGAACTCAGTTTTATGAGACTGCTGAATTATCTAAGGATCTTCTCCTCTCCATTTACTGCTTTACTGTCCACCTCACCCAAAAGCGTAGTCAGTTGTTTCCTGCTGCCTGCCTCATAAAATATCCCATTAAAAAAGAAAAAAATTGGTGTGAGGAACATCAGAAGTTTATATTTGTTCTGTTTTCTATGAATATCCTGTTTTGTTTTGTTTTTTAAAGAATAGGCAGTATTTATATTTATAGCAATAAAACTGAACTCTACTTGGAGAACGTTTCTCTAGAGGTGCAACCCCTAAGCTATCATTTGAAACTCCCAAGTTTCTGACACGTCCTGGTTTCTGTGCCTCAGGCATTTCACAGCTGAGCCTGCAGATCACAGATATACTAGTCTCTGGAATTTTAACTTTTATGAGACAATGCCTCCCAACTCCTTCATATATGCAACACATTCAAATTTAATGTGTGTGATTTCAAGGAAGAAAAGTATGAAATTGGAAACTGGTCTCGATAAGAAAACATTTAGATTTTAGTACTTTAATGTAGAACAATTTTTCATAAATCCTTCCATTCCCACCATATTTTCTAACTAGTTAAAAAAGAAAATAACTAATTTAACTGAGTTAACTAATTTAAATAAGAAAGACGATCTTAACAGAGAATGATATTTTTACCGGGCATGCTGGAGGGAGCAACGTGACCTCAGAGGGTGTCAAGCCCACAGTATTCTCCTAAGGAAAATAGCCAGAACTGGTTCTTTCCTGTATATGGAGTTTTCAAATGTATGTTAAATGAAAGCAACTTTAGTCCTTTGGCCACAACTTATTAAGCAATAATCAGTGAGTTAGTCCAAGACAAGTCAAGCAAGTCAAAAGTGAGGACGACCAGCTCTGAAGGGCTATGGTCTGAAACTCTACCCAATAAAGTTGCCACATACTGAAAGATGATAAGTCAAGCCAATCAAATCTTGTTTTTAGAAATATAAATGCTAAATGAAAAGATGTCTCACATTCTTCTTAGATCCTCAACAATACTGAGTTATGGACTCAGTTCTCCTAAAGAGGCAGTACATGCCGGTCTCAGAGGAACTTTCAACCCAATATTTCTACATAAGCTTAATAAGCTCCCCTTGCCAAAAGCAATTCCTGTGTGCCTCTTTCCTGCAGTAGTAAAGAATCTCACTAATGTAACAATACCAGTGCTGGGAATAATGTATTTATTTTTGTATGCATAACAGAGTAACACAATAAAATGAACCCTCATCATTGACATCATGAAGCTTATTTCCCAGTTGCAGCTTTCCTTACCACTGGGAACATGTTTAAAGGGAATACAATTTGAAGGAACAAAAGAAATTAATTTAGTAGAGCAGTTGACTGTGGAAATTATATAATTGAGAGAAGAATACTAATTACAAATAAATAAATGGCCTAGTTCATTGTACTAAACACACATTTTCCTCAGGTGGTGCCTAGGTTAAAAGCAGAGCTTTTGTTTTAAAATAAAAGGTTGGCAAATACCAAATATAAAATCAAAATTCTCCCCAATTCAGACCACAAACTAATTCTACCAATTCTAATCATTATTGACTTTCCAGCAACAAAAGCAAATACCCAAAACTGAGGTAAACACAAATGCTACCCAGCCAACAATAAAGAAATACACCAAATTATAGCCAAACTTTTTAAGCAATCTTTTTGATGGCAGTGTGGACATAGTTTAGATCATATCAAAATCTAAAGTGGGTAGTAATTATATAGACAGGGGATTTTAGTTTAGCATGGCTAATCATTTTTTCTCCCATTATTTTGCTTTCTTGATAATGTAAGCCCTGATGCAGTTTGCACTTATATTTTCCCATCATATATGCTACCCTATTTACAATGCAAATCAAATTTATATTTAGTCATAAAAAGATTAATGATATTTTGCTACTTATAATTGGTTTTAGCAATGAGTCTGGTTATCACTCAATTTCTGTGAAGGGCATGTGGCTTCACATATTCCAGTTATCAGTGAAACTAAGTATTTTCTTCTGTTTTAGTCTTTGTGATTTTAGCCCTCATTTTCCAGGAATAATTTAAATGGATGGATATGCTTCGCTACTCCATCCATTATATTCCACTTTCTATATACCTGGCCTTGCAATGAGTTTTGCCATCTCTTCCTCCCACCTTTCTTGCATGGTGCCTCCAACTCAGACTTTTTATTTACATTCACCTTCCGCACATTTTTGGCCGACTTCCCTCCCCACCTCCAATCACTGCCCGGCCTTGTTCTCCTCTGTATTTGATCTTATCCTAATCCTAACTCAGAAACTTTGTGTACATGTTTGTTAAGTTTTGGATTGGAGGGGTTGAACTGGTTTTATGGAGATGGTCTATTCAAATAGTGAACTGAACTAACTAGCCATTGGTGGTAGAGAGGAGCCAAATTTATCAGGAGAGCTGGATAGTAGAAGGCAAGGGTCAAAGTCTTGGTTTCTAAAGAGAATATTGTATTTAAATAGCTATTGGTTTTACTTGAGATAAGAATATGAATTAAGCTATTCAAAGGCACAGCCCAGGATTCTGGCCTAGTATTAGATTGCAAATTCAAAAGCAAGTTTATAGAAAAGTTGGCCCACCTCTTCCCCAAATGACAGAACAAATATTGCTTGGCTGGTGAGCATAATTACTCATCTACCCACTGCTTCCTATCAGAGGGCAATTTAATTCAATCAGACTCATCAAACATTTACTGGTGTTCTGTAAGTGCTGGTCATCCATGATAGATATTGTGAAAGATAGAACAATAATTTCAGTATAAGTGGTGTTCCTGCCTGTACAAAAGGAGACAAAAGAAGGCCTGCAGCTTGACCCTAGATGCTAAGCATTCAAGTAACTTTGCAATTTTAAGTTAAACTATTTGTGAGGGAGCAGATGTTGGATTTTAAATTTAGGTAGTGAAAGTTGCTCTAAATATGCATCCTGATAGCTCCTTGCACTTAGTGGTGAGAGATACAAAGACAAGTCTAACTTCAAAGTATTTAGAGTAAAATGGAGGTGCCTATTAGTCCTTGCTCCCCACACAAATCATTTAAGACAGAGGCTCTCTTTGGAAACTCTAAAGCCATGAAACAAGATTAAGTTAAACTTAAAGAGTTTGTCCCTGAAATTCAGAGTTCAAAATGCCTTGGAATTTCCCTATTCAAATGCAACCTTTCAGTAGCATCAAATGAGATTCTTCTTTGGGCTCAGAAGCTCGGGTTATGGTGATGGAAAATCCAGAAGGTCACTCCTGGGTCAGATAACATGGCCATCTGTGGTTGGATTGGTTGGCTTGTACTCCTGACTTATGAAACAATCTCTAGGTCAATGTTACTAAAATTCGTAGAAACTTAGAGTGAAAAGGCACCACCGAAATCAGCTGCAAATGGATGACTTAGTGATGGGAAACAGAATCCAGGACTAATTAAGGGAGAGAGAGCAATAAAATCAGTTTTTCTGGTTTGGAAGATGGTGGCATAGGAGGGTCCTGAACTCACCTCGTCCCACAGACACAAAACCTACAACTACATGTGAAATAATTTCCTCTGAAAGAGATATGAAAACTGGATGAAAAAAGCACCCACAACAAGAGCCCAGACGAAGAGGTGGGAAGACAGAGATATATGGCGCCACAGAGGAAAGAACCACACCCCAGCCCTAGCGTGGTGCTTTACAGTCAGAGTGATCTCAGAGCTACAGCCCTTTTGCTGGAGGAGCAAGGGATCCAAGCTCCACATTAAGCACCCCAGCCCTTCTACTCAACACAAGAGAGACAAGACGCCAAAACACCTGGCTTTCTAAACCAGTGGGGAATACACCCAGGAAAACTATAGAACTTCAAGGAAAGAGAAACCTGCTCTTAAAGGGCCCACGCAAAGATTCTGTTAACCTAGACACCAACGCAGAAACACCAGATAGGAAAGTACACAGTCCACTGGTAAAAGAGACTCACTTACTAAGCTTGGAGCACCTCTCTAAGAGGCAGGAGGTGGCTGGGTGCCCCCTCCCCCCTAGGAACTGAGACACTAGTTGCAGCCATTTTTGTGACCTAATTCAGCTGCACTAAGGCCGACGCTATCAGATGCATTTTGGAATCCTTCCTCTAGCCTGTTAGCATGGGGTCCTGCCCCACCCAAGGGAATCATGCACAGCTGGGCAGCACAGCCTGTCAGCACCAGGATCTGCCCCACCAAACAGAAAGCCTGTGACAGACTCGTGCAGCTGAGCCTCACATCCAGCCACACAGGGGGCCTGCCCCACCTGCCAATATGCCTGAAACAATTGCACATGGCTGTGCAGGAGGCCTGCCCTACCCACCAGTGTACCCAAGGCCATTGCATGTCACCAGGATGTGCAGCCAGCCCATTCTAGGGCCTGCCCTGCCCCTCAGCAAGCCAGCAGCAGTTGTGCAACTTTGGGCCTAGCAACCAGCCACACAGGAGCCTTCTCCACACACCAGAGAGCTCACAGCAGTCGTACACCACTGGGCCCTACAGCCAGGTACACTGGCAGTCTGACCTGCTCACCAGCAGTTGTGCACTACCTCTTGCAGCCGGCCACACTGGAGGGCTGCCATACCCAATACCACATCTATCCACAGCAGCCATACATGTTGGGCCTGCCCAACCAGCCTGCTCACAACCAGCCTGCCCAGGGCCAGCCCCACCTACCTGCCCACCTGCAGCAATTGCATCCGCAACACAGGAGAAGGGCACAGGCAGCCCATATAGTGGAAAGCCCTGGAGCATTTGGCATGGGTGACTACAGGGAAGCGTGCTACTGGGCCCCATAAAACATCTCTTACATAAGGCCACATCTCTAAGATTGAGAGGTGTAGCTGATTTACCTAATACACACAAATAAGCACAGAGAAGTATGCAAAATGAGGAGACAAAGGAATATATTCCAAATAAGAGAATAGGACAAACCCTTGGTAAAATAATAAACGATACAAGAGATAAACAATCTATCTGATAAAGGGTACAAATTGGTAGTCATAAAGCATCTGCTCATTGAACTGGAGAGAAGAATAGATGAACACAGTGAGAACTTCAACAAAGAATTAGAAAATATAAAAAAGAACCAAAAAAAGCTGAAGAGTACAATAATGGAAATGAAAAATTCACTAGAGGGAATCAATAGCAGAGTAGACGACACAGAAAAATAGATCAATGATCTAGATGAAAGAGTAGAGGAAATCACCCAAGCTAAACAAGAAAAGATTACAAAGAATGAGGACAGTCTCAGGGAAGTTCTGGGACATCAAGCATACTAACATTTGCATTATAGGTGTCTCAGAAAAAGAAGAGAGAAGCAAAGGGGCAAAGAAAGTATTTGAAGAAATAATAGCTGAAAGCTTCCCTAATCTGGAGAAGGAAATAGACATCCAGGTACAGGAAGCACAGACAGTCTCAAACAAGATAAACCCAAAGAGGCTCACACCAAGGGACATTATAATTAATATGTCAAAAATTAAAGATAATGAGAGAATCTTAAAAGCTTCAAGAGAAAAGCCACAAGTTACATGAGGCTATCAGCTGACTGTTTAGCAGAAACCTTTCAGACTAGAAGGGAGTAGCATAATATATTGAAAGTGCTGAAAGAAAAAATGTACCATCTGGCAAGGTTATCATTCAGAGTGAAAGAGAGAGATAAAGAGACTTCCATACAAGTGAAAACTAATGGAGCTCATCACCACTAAACTGCCCTTACGAGAAAGGTTAAAGGGACTTATTTAAGTGGAAAAGAAAAGCCACAAATAAGAATAAGAAAATTATCAAAAAAAAAAAACCACTGGTAAAGGCAAATATATAGTAAAGTTAGTGGACCAACCACTTATAAATCTAGTATGGAGGTCAAAAGACAAAAGTACTACAATCACTTAAATTCACAAGAAAAGATTAAGGGATACAGAAAATCAAAAGAAGTAAAATATGATGTCAAAAATATAAAATATGGGAGGGGAGAGTAAAAATGTAGAGATTTTAGAAGGAAGTCAACCTTAAGAGACCATTAACTTAATATAGATTGCTACTTACATAGGTTATTATATATGAACTGCATGGTAACCACAAACCAAAAACCTATAATAAATACAGAAAAATTAAAGAGAAAGGAATCCAAACATAACACTAAAGAAAGTCATCAAATCACGAGGGAAGACAGCAAAGGAAGAAGAAAGGAAGAGAGACTAACTACAAAAACATCTAGAAAAAAAGTAGCAGAATAACTACAAAAAATCTAGAAAAAAGTAACAAAATGACAATAAGTACATACTTATCTAATTACTTTAAATGTAAATAGACTAAATGCTCCAATCAAAAGATATAGAGGGGCTGAATGGATAGAAAAAAACAAGACCCATATGGGGCCGGCCCCATGGCCGAATGGTTGAGTTCACGTGCTCCACTGCAGGTGGCCCAGTGTTTCATTGGTTCAAATCCTGGGCACGGACATGGCAGTGCTCATCAGGCCACACTGAGGTGGCGTCCCACATGCCACAACTAGAAAGACCCACAACGAAGAATATACAACTATGTACTGGGGGGCTTTGGGGAGAAAAAGGAAAAAAATAAAATCTTAAAAAAAAAACAAGACCCATATATATGCCACATACAAGAGACACATTTCAGATCTAAAGACACTCACAGAATGAAAGTGAAGGATGGAAAAAGATACCCATGCAAATGGCAATGAAAAGAAAGCTGGAGTAACAATACTTAAATCAGAAAAAATAGACTTTCAAACAAAAACTGTAACAAGAGACAAAGAAGGACACTACATAATGATAAAGGGAACAATCCAATAAAGGAATATAACACTTGTAAACATCTAAGCATCCAACTTGAGGGCACCTAAATATGTAAAGTAAATATGAGACAGAAAAGGAGAGCTTGATAATAATACAAAAATAGTAGGGGACTGAAACACTCCACTTACATCAAAGGAAAGATTATCCAGACAGAAGATCAATAAGGAAACATTGGCCTTAAGTGACACATTAGATCAGATGGACTTCATAGATATATGTAGAACATTCCATCCAAAGACATGGAAAGTTCTCCAGGACAGATCACATGTTACATGATAAAACAAGTTTCAGTGAATTTAAGAAGACTGAAATAATATCAAGAATCTTTTCTGACCACAACGGTATGAAACTAGAAATCAATTAAAAGAAGAAAACTGGAAAAGCCACAAATATGTGGAGACTAAATAACATGCTACTGAACAACCATTGGGTCAATGAAGAAACCAAAGGAGAAATCAAAAAGTACCTGAAGACAAATGAAAATGAAAACACAACATACCAAAATTTATGGGAAGCAGCAAGGACAGAAAAGAAAAGAAAAGAGGGAAGTTTATGGGAGTGCAGGCCTACCTCAAGAAAAAAGAAAAATCTCAAATAATCTAACACTACACTTAAAGAGACTAGAAAAAGAAGAACAAATGAAGCCCAAATTCAGTAGAAGGAAGGAAATAATAAAAACCAGAGCTGAAATAAATGAAATAGATACTAAAAAGACAATAGAAAAGATCAATGAAATTAAGTTCTTTGAAAAGCTAAACAAAATTGACAAACCTTTTGCTAGATTCACTAAGAAAAACAGAGAGAAGTCTCAAGTAAAAACAAACGAGGGGAAAATACAATGGATACCACAGAAATACAAAGGATTAGAGAGAATACTATGAAAAGCTATGTGCCAACAAATTAGATAACCTAGAAAAAAATGGATAGATGCTCAGAATAATACAACCTTCCAAAATTGAATCAAAAAGGAATAGAGAATCTGAATAGACCAATCACTAGTAAGGAGATTGAAATGCTAATCAAAAACCTCCCAACCTAAACGAGTTGGTAGCCAAAATACACTGGACGAGAAACAAATGAAATGCGGGAGAACCAGAAGGTGAACAATAAAAGGGCAGTGTTAAGCTCTCACATATCAATAATCTCTCTAAATGTAAATGGATTGAACTCTCCAATGCAGAAAAAGCACGTGACAAGATTCAACATTCATTTATAATAGAAACTCTGAATAAGATGGGTGTAGGAGGAAAGTACCTCAACATAATAAAGACCATATATGACGAATCCACAGATAACATACTCAACAATGAAAAATTGAAAGCTATACTTCTGAGAACAGGAATAAACAAGGATGCCCACTGTTCCTACTTTTATTCAGCATTGTATTGGAAGTTCTAGCCAGAACAATTAGGCAAGAAAAAGAAATAAAAGGGATACAAATTGGAAAGGAAGATGTAAAACTGTCACTATTTGCAGATGATGTGATTTTTATATAAAGAAAACCCTAAAAAATCCACAAAAAACTATTCTAAATAATAAACAAATATTGTAAAGTTGCAAGGTACAAAATCAACATACAAAAGTCAGTTTCTGTACAGTTTCTATACAGTTTCTGTATAGTAACCAAGAAATGGCAGAAAGAGAAATTAAGAATACAATCCCATTTATGATCATAACCAAAGAATAAAATACCTACTAATAAATTTAACCAAGGAGGTGGAAAACCTATACACTAAAACTGTAAAACATTATTGGAAGAAATCAAAGAAGACACAAAGAAATGGAAAGATATTCCACGCACATGGAATGGAAGAGTTAACATAGTTAAAATGTCCATACTTCCTAAAGCAATCTACAGATTCAATGTAATCCATATCAAAGTCCCAACAACGTTTTTCACAGAAAGAAAACAAAGAACCCTGAAATTTATATGGAACAACAAATGATCCCAAATGCCTAAGGAATCCTGAGAAAAAAGAACAAAACCGGAGGCATCACATTCTCTGACTTCAAAATATACTACCAAGCTATAGTAATCAAAACAGCATGTACTAGTACAAAAACAGACACACAGATCAATGGAACAGAATTGAAAGCCCAGAAATAAATCCACACATCTATGGATAGCTAATTTTTGATAAAGGAACCAAGAACATACAATGGAGTAAAGAAAGGCTATCCAATAAATGGTGTTGAGAAAACTGGATAGCCACATGCAAAAGAATGAAATTAGAGTACTATCTTACACCATACAGAAAAATTAACTGAAAATGGTTAAAAGAATTGAATGTAAGATCAGAAACCACAAAACTCCTAGAAGAAAACATAGTCAGTATGCTTTTTTGACATTAGCCTTAGCAATATTTTTTTGAATATGTCTCCTTAAGCAAAGGAAATAGAAAAAATAAACAAGTGGGACTTCATCAGACTAAAGAGCTTCTGCAAGGCAAAGGAAACCATCAACAAAACGAAGTCAACCTACCAACTGGGAGAAGATATTTGCAAATTATCTGTCTGAGGTGGTTAGTATACAAAATATGTGCAGACCTCACACAACTCAACAAAAAAATAACCCAATCAAAACATGGGCAGAGGACCTGAAGAGACATTTTTCAAAGAAGGTATAGAGATGCCAGGTAATTTAAAAGGTGTTCAACATCACTAACTATTAGGGAAATGCGAATTAAAACCACAATGAGATATCACCTCATGCCTGTCAGAAAGGCTATTATTAAAAAGACAAGAAATAACAAGTGTTGGAGAGGATGTGGGGAAAAGGGAACCTTCATACACTGCTGGTGGAAATGTAAATTGGTACAGCCACTATAGAGAACAGTGTGGAGATTCCTCAAAAAATTGAGTAGAACTACCATATGATCCAGCTATCCCGCTTCTGGGTATTTATCTGAAAACATGAAGCACTAATTCAAAAAAACGTATGTACCCCTATATATGCAATGAAATACTACTCAGCTACAAAAATGACAAAATCTTGCCATTTGTGACAATGTGGATAGACCTTGAGGGTATTGTGCTAAGTGAAATAAGTTAGACAGGGAAAAACAAATACTGTATGATTTCCCTCATATGTGGAAGATAAAAAACAACAACAAACAGACATAGATACAGAGAATAGATTGGTAGTTATAGAGGGAAAGGGGTGAGGAGGGGGGAAAGGGGTGAAGGGGCAGATGTGTATGGTGATGGATGGAAACTAGACTTTTAGGGGTGAACACAATGTATAGTAGTCAAAATATCCACTTGAAATTTATACAATGTTATAAACCAAGGTTACCTGAAGAAAAAAAATGAAAAAACAAAATAAAAGTAAAAAATAAAACCAGTTTTTCTGCCTTTTGGAACAGTGTTCTACTCCACTAAAACAAATACAGAGACAAAAACTTCCGTTCACTTGATAGTTTCAGTTTTCTCCTATCTCTTCGTTCCCAGACCCTTTTACACACTAAGACTGCTTTTTATAAGACTCTAGACTCCCATATCATGTGACTTTTCAACATTTTCTGTTGTAACTGCTATTTATCTCAGCAGAAGAATAATTTTAATTGACTATTTTTCTTTTCATCTCATCATAAAATGTGAAATTCCAGCCTAAGCTATTCTTTTAAATAACAAATACTTTATTTTTATTTGAACCTAAATTACATTTCTTAAGCATGTTCCAAATTATTGTTCCAAAACACTTCAGAAATTCAAAGTGCTATGTGTAGCCAAAAGGAAATACTTTTCTGTTTCCATAGGAACCCTTATATAAAAAGCAGAGGATTCAACTACCAATTCAACACCATTTACACCAACCCTCTTCTAAATAGTCTGAAAATAGCCTCTTACAATTTTAAGTGGAATGCATAACTCTCCCTAATGAATTAATTGATTGTCTTATGTACTGGCAAGAAAACAATGTATGTAAACCAGGACAATATTTCAGTCACCAGGAATAACATTAAAATAGAGCTGAATGAAAAAACAGAGAGCCAGGAGTGACGTCAGCATCATGGCAGAGTGAGGTCTCTCAGAAATCTTCCCCCTCTGATATACAATGAAAAAAGCATCCATACTCCAACAGAGGACATCCAAAATCAACACAAAAACGTTGGAGAGATCCACACACCCATAAGACAGACGGCGGAGAGGCTGGAGACCCCTCAGAGGAGCTGGAACTGGGTAAGAGAGATCTTCACTCCCTCCCCTAAAGATTGCCATCTGGGACTTGGGAGGATCCATGAGCCAAGGAGAAGGGGAAGGGACGCTTATTCATGGGAACTTCAAGGACTCCCTAGGGCCTTTGCAGCCTAGAGGGAAGCTCTCTACAAGGGCAAAAGCTTTCTGTGACAGGGGGGTGGGGCGGGGGTGACTTCATCAAGCCAACACCCCAGGAGAGCAGAGGGAGAGAACGCAAAAGCACAGAGGAGGAAGTGCCCCTCCCCCCACCCACTCAGCATGGCTCCAGCCCATGGGATTTCTGCTGAAGGCAGAGGGCTCAGAACACAGGGCTCTTGACCCCCACCCAAGGGTGATAGGTGGGAACTGTGACTTAATAATGCCAGGATGCGAAAAAACAGAGCGTCTAGCAATGTCAAACACTACATTAGATCTCCAGGCCAGAAAGAAAGTGACAAGCACCCAGAAGTGAGTCCTGAGGATGCAGAAATATGTAATCTTAAATGATAAAGAATTCAAAACAGCTATCATCAAAAAACTCAAGGAAGCAAAAGAGAATGTAGAGAAACAATTCAACGAGTTCAAGAGCTACTTCACAAAAGAGATTGAAACTATAAAGAAGAATCAGGCAGAAATATTAGAGATGAAAGACACAGTGGAAGAAATAAAACAAAATGTGGATTCCCTGAATGCTCGAGAAGATACCATAGAGGAGCATGTCAGCATAATCAAAGATAGACATGTTGAAATGCTCCAGATAGAGGAGAGAGAACTGAGACTAAAAAGAAACAAAGAAAGTCTCCGAGAAATATCCGACTCAATTAGGAAATGCAACATAAGAATTACAGGCATTCCAGGGGCCAACCCAGTGGCACAGCAGCTAAGTGGGCATGTTCTGCTTCAGCAGCCCAGAGTTTGCTGGTTCAGATGCAAGGTGTGGACATGGCACTGCTTGGCAAGCCATGCTGTGGCAGGCATCCCACATACAAAGTAGAGGAAGATGGGCACAGATGTTAGCTCAGGGCCTGTCTTCCTGAGCAAAAAGAGGAGGATTGGTGGCAGATATTACCTCAGTGCTAATCTTCCTCAAAAAAAAAAAAAAAAGAATTATAGGTATTCCAGAGGGAGAAGAGAAGGAGAACGGAGTAGAAAGCTTATTCAAAGAAATAATAGCAGAGAACTTCCCAAATCTGGGGAAGGAAATCAACATGGAAGAGGCTGCCAGATCTCCTAAATATGTCAGTGTAAAAAGACCTACTGCAAGGCATATAGCAGTAAAACTGGCAAAAATGAACGAGAAAGAAAGAATGCTAAGGGCAGCAAGGCAGAAGAAAATAACCTACAAAGGAACCTAAATCAGGCTTTCAGCAGATTTCTCTGCATAAACCTTGCAGGCTAGGAGAGGCTGGAATGACATATTCAAATCATTGAAGGACAAAAATTTTCAGCCAAGAATACTCTATCCAGCAAAAATATCCTTCAGATTTGATGGAGAAATAAAAACTCTCCCAGACAAACATAAGCTAAGGGAGTTCGTAGCCACAAGAACCCCCCACCCCAAGAAATCTTCAAGAAGGCCCTCATACATGAAAAAAAGGGAGAAAGGGGTTAAAAAGCACAGAGTAAGGAATTAAATAGGTAGACAGAATCAGAGCAGGATAGAAAATAATCAAGTATAGCATTAAAGACAAAGGGGAGGAAAACACCAAAAACCAAAGATAATCTTGTCTTTTTAACCACAAACTCATAACACAAGATGGAATAAGATGTGAGAAAAACAACTTAGGAGGGGAAGAGGAAAGGGACTGAATTGGTTTAGTCTAAGGAAATTAGAGACCATCAGAAAAGGAACTATCTTATCCATGAGATCTTGAATACAAACTTCAGGGGAACCACTAAGCCAAAAAGCAGAACAGAGACACAAATAATAAATAAGAAGAAAACAAAGAAATACAACATAAAAAATACATAACTCGATTGGTAGACCAAAATACACAGGACGAGAAACACAGGAAACAAACTGGAAAATGAATGACAAAATGGCAGCATTAAGCCCTCATATATTGATAATCACCCTAAACGTAAAAGATTGACTTCTCCAAAAGACACACAGTGGCAAGATGGATTAAAGAACAAAACCCAATGATATGCTGCCTCCAGGAAAAACAGTACCTAGGAATAAATTTAACTAAGGAGGCAAAGGACTTATACAATGAAAACTATAAGACATTATTGAAAGAAATAGTTGATGACATAAAGAGATGGAAAGAGATTCCAAGCACATGGATTAGAAGAATAAACATAGTTAAAATGTCCATACTACCCAAAGCAATCTACAGATTCAATGCAATCCCAATCAGAATCCCAATGACATTCTTCATGGAAATGGAGCAAAGAATCCTAAACTCCTTATGGTGCAACCAAAGACCCCAAATTGCTAAAGCAATCCTGAGAAAAAAGAACAAAGTTGGAGGCATCACAATCCCTGACTTCAAAATGTACTGCAAAGCCATAGTGATCAAAACTTCATGGTACTGGTACAAAACAGGCACACAGATCAATGGAACAGAACTGAAAGCCCAGAAATAAAACCACACATATACAGACAGCTAATCTTCAACAAAGGTTCCAAGAACATACAATGGAGAAAAGACAGTCTCTTCAATAAATAATGGTGGGGAAACTGGACAGCCACACGCAAAAGAGTGAAAGTAGATCATTATCTCAAGCCATACGCAAAAATAAACTCAAAATGGATCAAAAACTTGAAGATAAGTCCTGAAACCATAAAACTCCTGGAAGATAATACATGTAGTACACTCTTTGACATCGAACTAAAACGGATCATTTCGAATACCATGTCTTCTCAAACAAGGGAAACAAAATAAAAATAAACAAGTGTGAATTCATCAGACTAAAGGCAAAAGAAGCTAGGATCAAAACCAAAAGACAACCCACCAACTGGGAGAGAATTTTTGCAAATTATATATCTGATAAGGGGTTAATCTCCATAATATATAAGAAACTCACACAACTAAACAACAAAAAAACCAACAGCCCAATCAAAAAATGTCCAGAGGATATGAACAGACATTTTTCCAAAGAAGATATACAGATGGCCGATGAACACATGAAAAGATGTTCAACATCACTAATTGTCAGGGAAATGCAAAGCAAAACTACACTATGATACAATCTTATGCCTGTTAAAATGGCTATAATCACTAAAGACTATAAGACTAAAAATAAGAAATGTTGGAGAGGGTGTGGAGAAAAGGGAACCCTCATATACTACTGGTAGGAACGCAAACTGGTGCAGCCACTATGGAAAACAGTATGGAGATTCCTCAAAAAACTAAAAATAGAACTACCATATGACCCAGCTATCCCACTACTGGGTATCTACCCAAACAACTTGAAATCAACAATCCAAAGTAACATACGCACCCCTATGTTCATTGCTGCACTATTCACAATAGTCAAGACATGGAAACAATCCAAATGCCCATTGACCAATGATAGGATAAAGAAGATGTGGTATATATATACAATGGAATACTACTCAGCCATAAAAAAGACTAATTCATCCCATTTGCAATAACATGGAAGGACCTGGAGGGAATTATGCTAAGCGAAATAAGCCAGACTGAGAAAGACAAACACCAGATGATTTCACTCATATGTGGAATATAAACAAACACACAGACAAAGAAAACAGTTCAGTGGTTACCAGGGCAAGTGGGGCGAGGGGTGGGCACAGGGGGTGAATGGGAGCACCTCTGTGGTGACAGTCAAGAAATAATGTACAACTGAAATTTCACAATGATGTAAGCTATTATGAACTCAAATTAAGAAAAACAAAAAAAGACCAGAGAGCCAACACAGAAGAAAAACAAAGGAAATAGGACATTATGAAGTCTAAGATTTGTGTAAGAGTTTAATATCCATATAGAAGAAAAAAAGTGAATACAGGGGCCAAAAATCATCTAAGTAAATTTGACTAAAGCATGAGGACATAAAAGAAACAAGAAAGAGATACCAGACACAAAAATAATTTTTAGTAAGATTTTTATTTTCCCTTTGATACAAACCCTGATTCTCCACTGGATGTCTTTCTAATTTTGTCATTTCTATGTAGGAATAAGAAATCAAATGAGGAGAAAAAAACAGTGCCAAAAAAAAACTTCTCCTTAAGCCAAATTTTAGGGCAGAAATCTAGAGGATCTGGGAATTGAGGGGAGGAATGCATAACTGGAATGATAGCTGGGTTAAAACAGGCCCAGTCAGCCTTTTTGACCATCTCCAGTAATGACTGCTATCCGTCACGCTGGCCCTGTGCAGTCTCCAGCCCTGCTGGGTGGCCATCTGAGTATTGAACTAATGACCCTCCACGATTCTTAAATACTGGAGTAGATCAACTGCATTTTAACACTTGCACAGCTGGTTATTGGGTTAAATGTGGGCTATTCTCCAAGTCCTCATTTGATTTCGGAACGGGTGTGGTCACTTAAAGCCCTGCGATGTGCTGCCGGGAGCGTGTGCATGAACCCAGCCTCTGCTCGACGAAGCGCGCCCACTGGAGCCTGCGGCCTGGGGACACATAAGGACCCCGCGGGGACCCCGGCCGCACTGCCGCAGCCCTGCGTGGCCTCTCTGATAATGGTTCTTCCTAAACAAGGAAGCTATTAAGATTAGCAAAAGAAATCCAAAGCTAAAAAAAAAATTGGCCAAGTGGCAACCAAATGATTTATGATCCAATACTCTTTCAATGCAGCCTGCATTTTGGTACTGTTAAAACACAGCTCCCTCAAAGAACTGGGTCATGAAATACCAGAAAAATTGCCCAAAGATTCTAAAATAATTTTGTAGACCAGATTATGAGATTTGTTACTAATAAATGTTAATTTATGGCATTTTAAGATTATCAGAGAGCTTTTAATTCTTTTCATTTTAAAACTGTACATTCTTTATTCCTATTACATGGGGATTTTTTTCTACCATGCCATATTATGAGGAAAACAAAAGCAGTCTGCTCTCTCCCCTCAGAAAGGAAAAGAGGTGATATTACTGAATCCATTTGATCCCAGCCGCCCTTGCTGCCGCTCCCACGGGAGGTCTGGGCGCCTGGTCCAGGCCCAGAGTCTGTCCCCTCAAGCAATGGTTACCAGTCTGCGTCCTCACTGAACTGGCTTATGCTATAACAGATTAAACTACTGTCACAATATATAAATCCACAATGTGTTATAACTAAATTACAACAATACAGGGAGACTTTTGCAGTTAGGGAAAAGTGGGTATAGTTTTAAGAGCAGTCAGGGAAACCTGAAGGAGAGAAAAGAAGAAAAAGTTATTGGTTTATAATATACATACTCTATTCTCTGGAGTTAAAAAAAAAAATCATGGGTTGGTTAATAGCGTTCAAGTCAGCAGAACTGGTGACCACGATCAAATGTTTGAAAACATCTCGTGAGTAGACCTGGGTCGGGGAGCTGCCAATGAGGATGGAAGTAAAGAACAATCTGGAAAAACAGCCTGGAAAGCTTTCTCTCCAACAAAAGGAATGGCTAGTGACGACAGAAAAAATGGCACACAACCAAATGGTGGCTTTCCCTTTCCTCCTGTCTGTACATTCACAGATCTCATCACCTCTGCCCCACTTCCAAATGTCTGCTCCATCCTGACCAAGACTCCAAAGCGGGCTTTCTTTTCTTTAGCTTGGCATTTGCTTCACCGCTCTGTGGCTCCCTTCTGTCTCTCTGTGGGACGCAACATCTCCCTGTCAAGAGGACAGGTAGGCTGGTCTCCAGGGCACAAGGCCTTCTCCATCTCTGAATTAGCAAGGCTCATTAGCTCTCTCTCCTGACTTCCTTTATCTTTTTCAATTGTCAACTCTCTAAGCTGACTCTTTCGAATATTGAATCTAGTCAAAATTTTGACTTTAAAACTTAGATAAACTAAAGAATTGATGTAAACTCAGGACCTATGTTCACCATGACTTGGTGTTTTCTGCTTCTGATGGCTATGAAAAACTGGATAAAGTTGCTATGAAATACATTCATTATTGCTATCACTTGGTTAGTTTAATTCTAACAGATACCCTAAAAATGTCTGGCCCCATGGAGTCGAGCTTGAACAGGCAAAAATGGCTGTTGGGTTTGCATCCAAGTTATGGCCTCCATGTACAGCAGCATACTGCATAGTAACGAGGCCCACTCTGGGCAGCATCTCCGTCCCACCGTTTAGCACCTGTCGGGGAACTAGGCAAGGTGCATAATCTCCCCGAGATTCAATTTTCTCATCCCAACATGGAGAAAATAGTACTCACCTCATGGTGTTGCTGGAGATCTGGGTTTTTTTTTTTTTAAAGATTGGCACCTGGGCTAACAACTGTTGCCAATCTTTTTTTTTTTTTTCTGCTTTTATCTCTCCCCCCACCCCCCGTACACAGTTGTATATCTTAGTTGCACGTCCTTCTAGTTGTGGGATGTGGGACGCCGCCTCAACGTGGCCTGACGAGCAGTGCCATGTCCGCACCCAGGATCCAAACCCTGGGCCGCCGCAGTGGAGCGCAGGAGCTTAACCACTCGGCCACGGAGCCGGCCCCACATCCAGGGTTTTAACGTGTGCAAAGTCCTTAGCACAGTGCCAGGCACAAAGAACCGCTCTTTTCAAATAGGTCAGCTCATATTGTTTTCCCAGGAACTGCTTCTGAACAATTTTATGACTTCCCTCCATTTTAGGCAGACTCATTTGACTTGTACCCAATTGTAAATACTTTGCTGTGAATAGTTCTACCTCTCCTTTGTTGTTATTTCTTGTCAAATGCATTATGTGCACACAATTTACACCAAATAAAGGCAGAAACAATTTCTTGGTTTTTGCTTTTCTCTCCTGGGCAGCAATTATAATTTGCTTGGAACATAGTTTATTGTAAGTCATCAAATACATTTCCCTATAGTGTCATTGCATACCACCTATCTAAATATTTTTTCTGCTGCTTTATTTGTTTATTCTTCACAGTAAAAATAATGAAAGCCATATGACAAAAAACATAACTTACTTATCAAAGTTCTTATAAAAGGCATGTACATATTTCATACATTGACCTTCTATTTACAATGATGATTTCAAATACCATAGAGGTTTTAAACTAATTATCTGTCTTCCAAGAATCCTTAGTTTGGAGTTATACACAGGAGAGATGTACATTATGCATAGACTACACTTGAAAAAGAAAAGGCTTAGTTATGTGTCCAGACACCATGGAATCACTCTTTTTTTCAATCATTAAATCAACAAACATGTATAGAACACTTAGATGTGCCAATACTCTGCTAGGCACTGTGGATATGATAGTGAAAAAAATGCCTTGCCCGCACAGGGCTTAAACTGTAGTGTGGGAGATAGAAAGTAAGCAAATAACTAACAGATATGGCATGTTAGATGGTAATCAGTGCTAAGGAGAAAAAGATAAAGCAGAGAGGGAGCATATGAAGTGTGGAGATGGGAGGCTGAAATTTTAAATGTTGACTAAAGTGGCTCACTGTTAAGGTGAATTTTGATGAAAAACCTGAAAGCACAAAGGAGCTAACTCTACAGATATCTGAGGGAACAGCATTTCAGGGGGAGGCGCAGCGGGTGCCCAGGCCCTGAGTCTGGAGTGTGCTCAGCCGTCTGAGGAAGAGCAAGGAGGGCACAGCTGGCACAGAGAGAATGAAACGAAGAAGAGTAATAAAAATGGCAGAGAAGTAGTGGGAGTATCAGCATGTGGGGTCTTGCCTTTGTATATTCTTTGAATCAGTAATAAATATTGTCTAGAAAATAATTGTAAGTTTTATTATCCTACAAAATATGTACCCCAGATTAAGATACGCTAAATAGAATATTTCAAAGAAGGAAATAGTCTTTGGCTTGCCATACCAAACTCTTTATTTGCATGTATATTACCTATAATGAGTTTTATATACATGATCCTTGATTTAATCTAAGACTAAAGAAATATATTAGAGAAAATATAGTCAGTGAATCTTTTTTTCTCACCTTCTAAGATAAATCACAATCATTCAATAATTTACCTTTAATTTAAAATATGGTCGCACTCAAGAGAACCTATAAAAAAAGAGACTTGCTCCAAACAATGGGTTAGAAGCTCTACCCAGAAAAAAAGTTTGTTCCCCACTGCTAAGGAGTGCAAATCCATAATGCTCAGTGAGGAAAATTCCTTCTGAAACCCCTTGAATTCCCTGTAGGTAAAAATCATTTACAGCAGAGCATTGACAGGTCTACAAAATGAGCTAATTCCCTTATAATTTTAAGACAAAAAATGCTCAAGCTGAGACATGAGAACTTTTAACAAAGAAAAGGTTTAAGTACTCAGCCTGTGTTAATGAATGGAGCATTAAGAAGGATCAAATTCAGCTGACATCAGTGGGCAAAGAGCAGAGCCCGATGCTGGACACAGAGGGGAGATGATATTGCCATCTAACGGAGAAGACAGACAGTCCTAAAACATCACACGGAATTTTAGAACCGAAATGAAGCCAAGGGTTTTCACAAGCATTTTTATAACTTTCAGTATAAATTTTTTGAGACAAAGTAGAAATCTTTAAGGTACGTGAAACATGAACAGCTTCTTTACCTAAGCAATATTATATTTATTTACCAGTAAGGAGAAAGCATGTTTTCTTTGATTATTTTGAATTGTTTAGCCATTTCTCTATTTTGTAGCCATTATGGAGTTTACTTATAAGGTTCGCATATCTCATTGTTTTGCATCTCAAAAAATTAATGTCTATCGGTAGAAATTATTTTGATTTGTGAATGATAATACTGACCTCTGAAAAAGAACAGTATATAAGAATAGGTTTGAAATTTTCTTTCTCTGCCTAAGAAGAGAAACTTTTCAAAGGTGGAAGTAGGACACAACTTGGTTTCTATAATCCTAATTCTTCCATTTCATGTGGATAGTAGAACTGATCAAAATACAAAAGATGCCTTGACGCCCATCACCTCTAATATTACTTCCTTCTTCCTAGCAGCACCTATCAGGATTAACATCTACCTGAGCTATTGAACCCAAATCAGTTTAAGGGCTCCTGTAGCCAAGCCTAATGGAAGTTGATCAGTCTATTCGAGGGTGGCAAACAGTCTGGAGATAGTCTGGCCCGAACATGCAGTCCCTGCCCTGTGCTTCAAGGTCCAAGAGCCTCCTACTCACCGCCTTCACACAGCAGCTGGCTCACCCATCTCCCAGCACAACCAGCAACATCGGACCGATGTTTTCTCTAGGTCCCAAGGTCCCAGAGTTTCTTACCAGAGTTCAAGAGTGGGTGGGAGGGAGAAAGGAAGATGAACAGAAGGACAGCATCCATAGTCCTGGGCAGAACCCCAGCCTGGGGTTTCGCTTTCTGCCAATCTTACCTTCACCTGAGTGGCTAAGCATTCGAATACCTTGAGTGAGACTCTCCTTGAATAGTTACATGTATCAAAATCAGGTTTAATTTGGCCACATTTCTGTTTGAACGTGACTGTTTATGGCCAGCAATTCCTGTTAGCTGAGGTCCTCTAGGCTTTGTCTGTCCTGCTCATATCTTTCCCATTTGCTCATTTCCTTCCTGCCCTGCCACACACAATACAGAGGAGGTTCCGGATGTATTACATAATTATGCTTCAGACATTGATGGTGGTTCTGAAATAATCCTTCCCCAAAGTCCTAACTTCTCTCTACAATGAGGATACTAGCATTGCTCACCTACTTAAGTTCTTATCCAGTTTGATGAGGCTCTCTGTGTTTTCATCCTAAGCAATTTAGAAAAGTGAAAATAAAGTTATATTTCACTTGTTCTTGCCTGCAAACTTCTGAAATTAGCATACAATGTCAATCACATGGGCAATCCAGGAGTACAGCTGGATCTATGTACCAGCCTCAAAAAGTAGCCTCAAATTTATGACTTTATTAATTTTTGACAGGTATATAGTCTCACCATGCTTAATATCAAGTTTGATATTTGATACAAATTTGGCATTTGATACAAAGTAAATTATGATTTAATTAGTATGTTGCCCTAGTAAAGCTAGAGAGGAATATTTTTAATAATTTATCAAATTATGCCACACTTATTAGATATTATAACTCGTTTTCAAGTGTCTTCACTCACTACCACCACCAACAAAAGCATGACTAGAGGCCACGGGTGCTTTTGTGGAGGCGCATCTGCACCGCAGAGTGTGAGCTTCCCTAGAGTCGCCTCACGCCCAAACTTAATCCGTTGGGGTTTTTTCTCCTCTGACATCTAATGAGTTATCAAAAAGTCACTTCCTAGTAAATTAACCTTAAAGTTTGATAAATATTGTCCTTATCTATCTGTACATGTCTATAGTATATATACATATCTCTATATATAGATAGATAAACACACACACATTGTAGATGTTTTATTGGCAAATTCTGTCATTTTTTACACACACACTCTACCTGGTAACCTCTATGTACAAACTTCCTCTCCCTACCAGTGGCACAGCTAATCCTCTCTTCTTTGCAGCGTGACTCATTTCACACTCTTAAAACGGTTTTCCATAACATTTCTGATTAAAACCAAACCTTTTTTCTCATTTCTCATTTGAATTCACACTGACCTCTCTCTAGCTGTCAAAGCCTAACTCTCCTTCTCCGTTTTCTTCTTTGTAAGGGCTCCCCAGCAGCCCACCGCATCAGCCTTCCCAGTCTTCCACAGCTGGTAAAACAAAGCCGCACGTTCCTCTCCCGCACTGCAGCATCACGTCCCATGATTCCGCTTCTACCTTTTCCCCAGATTTTGTGCTAACTCTGGCCTTTTGCACACATTATCGATTTCAAGCGCTTCTCTGTTTTTCAATAGCGCTAAGGCTTGCACATTTCATGTGGGTCAACTCATTTACTCTTCACAACCACTCTAGGAGGTAAGTACATGATTAGTCCCATTTTACGGGGAGGAAAACGAAGCACACAGGTTAATTGCCACATGTCTCTTGCACGTGATGAAGCAGAAGAGCTGGGGTCTGAGCAGAGTGTTAGGGCTCCAGAGTTCCTGCTCTCAGCCAGCACACTAATCTGCTCCTTTGTGTTCAGTATTTGTCCTTTTTTTTTTTTAAGATTTTATTTTTTCCTTTTTCTCCCCAAAGCCCCCCAGGATACATAGTTGTGTATTCTTCGTTGTGGGTTCTTCTAGTTGTGGCATGTGGGACGCTGCCTCAGCGTGCGTGGTCTGATGAGCAGTGCCATGTCCACGCCCAGGATTCGAACTAACGAAACACTGGGCCGCCTGCAGCGGAGCGCGCGAACTTAACCACTCGGCCACGGGGCCAGCCCCTCAGTATTTGTCCTTTTATTCATGTTTTTAAAGGCTATGCATCTGTGTTATCTGTCCTAGTATACTAGAAACTCTATTCTTATAATGCCAGTTCAACTCAAACTATATTTGAATTTTGTTACCTTTTATTAATCATTTGGAGCTGATGCTTTCAGGGACTAACTTGGACAGGGCTGTACAAATGCTAATACCCAAGGAAGAAAGACAAGGAAGAGATGGGAAAAATATGATGAAGCTGTATAAATAATATATTTGCTGAGATTTTTCTTTAAGAAATTCATCATCTCCTTTTAAAGTTGTATACTGCCTCAAACCATTGCTGAGAGGTTATATTAGTATTCTAGTCCCTTCAAATGGATTACTTGCTTTCTCAAAGGTACTTGTGGTTTTTTGGGTTTTTTTGAAACAAAAATCTACTTCAAATTTTTTATTGTGTTGCTGTTTACAGTGTACTTTTAAGTACACTATTTCATTTAACTATATCAGCAATGACCTCTTCCTCGTTCCTGACATGGAGTAAAAGTGACATAAATATGAGAAGTAATTTCTTACAAAAATTTTTATTTTTAGCAAGCAAAAGCAGGTCTTCATGATATCCAGACATCTTCCCTTTCCTAAGAACTAACTATCCATCTTAACCAGTCAGGTTTACGCTACCATTGCAGGAGCATCATTTTTTGTGTCAGATTCTACTAAAGAGCAATTGCAACAGAGAAATGGGACAGGCTGCGAGATGGTTCATCCTGGCATGGCGGGAGCCCCGGGCAACCCTCTCCAGCACCCTTGAGCTTCACAGGGAAGGCTGTGCAGGGTTCCACTGCCACAGACTCAGAACTCGACTCTCCCTCTCCTCTCACACACACAGAATAATAAACATAAAAGTCAGTTTATTAATGTATTAATGTATAAAGTTCTTTTCTTTGATGACTTTATTTATAGAGTAACTGCTAATAGGAAATAAGCAGGTGGTCTCTTAAATGGTATTATTTATTTCTATTTCAGAAAAAATGTGTTAGGTTCAATAGAATGATTGCAACTAAATTAATTACGAGTGAATTTACTTTGTCTATATGGGATCTCCTTGGATTCCTATTATTTGGGGAGAAATTGTATACTTTTTATATTGTTTTTATATTTTATACTTTTAGTGGCAGTCTTCCACTGAGTTTACAACAAAAGCAATAACTTAGATTTTTACTGGTCAGCAAATAACAGTAGATGAAGCTAAGAGCTTGATTAAGGTCACCAGTGCTATTACTTTTTCTACAACCAATAATTTCACAATTAACAGGAAATAGACCAGTTGTTTCTCCAGTATAGACTTTTTCATAGGAATTCTTGTAATGTGATTGCCAAGAATAGATTTCTACATCTGCTTAATGGTCATTGAAGCAATGATACATTTTCAAAATAAACCAATCAATTTCTTTGGAAGCTCTCTTACTTTACATAATAAAACAAAACATATAACCAGGGGTTCTAAAGTGCTTAAAGAATGTTTCAATGTGTAAGTTTTTACACTCATAAATAAGCCCCAAGTACATCTCTAAACTAAGAAAAAGCTATTTTCTCTCTGAGCTTGAGACTAAATCACTGGGTAGGATATATATCAAGCTTCTTGTCTGTGAGTGTTCATTTCACAGGAAGGAAATTACTCAGCATATTTTTACCACCCAGCAACACAGAGAGCCTGCAGTTATGTTTAAGACAAATCCATATTGTAGAATCAAACAATTAAAATTCTCAAGTAACACAAAGATTGCATTAACTCACAAAATCAGTCAGACTGATCTTTGAAGTCACAAAGAAGTCACTATAGCTGTTCTTCAACTATTCCTTTGATTTATTTTTTTGCTTCCTTCCCAAAATCAGACCCTAATACTGGCAAGTTGAATTAAAAACCCCTCATATAGACATCTGTAAATGATACTGTAACCATTGGCAATGGCCAGACCCAAAATTAAGTTATGTATAAAATGATAAATATAACATAAAAAGTTCTAAACTTAATTAACACAGTGAACATTAAATAGATTCAATGGATATTACATTTAGAAAGTCCCAACATTTCCCAGGCATTTGATGCAAATGCAACATTTTTCTTTGCATCGCATACACCGGTCATGAATGAGAGCAAGGAACAATTGATTTAAAACCTTCCTGAATCTGTGGGTGTGCTTTTCTCCACGCAAATCCATCATTGATGATACTACACAGCTCATTAATGAAGAGGCAAGGCCAATATCAGGCTGATAACACAAACAGAGAGGGTAGTTCCTTGTTACCAACCAGGACCTGCTCATTTTGAAGCTCTGGGCTTAACACAAAAACTTTGCGTGTCATTCAGATTTTCTTCTAGTTTGAGATATTTTCCAGGAGCCTATTTTCATTCAAATGCCTGAGGAGTAGAGACTTATATTCTGGCCTTTGGGTAGCAATGTCATTAATGCCTGTGTCAATCACTGAGAGCAAATTGGCAGGGATGGCAAACGCCAGCCTTCCTCACCTGGTGAGCCAGTGCAGCGAAAGTAGGGACTCAGCGACAGCAGCTGCTCTTTGCAAGGTGACACTGGTAATAATGAAGAGCAAAAGCTCAGGAGCCAGGGGGCCTGAGGTCAAGTTCCTACTCTGCCATTCCTGTGCCTTTGCCAGGTTACTCAAGCTTTCTGCACTTTAATTGCCTCAATTGCAAAAAGGAGGATAATCATGACATGGTTATGAGGATTACACGAGTTAGTCTATGTAAAACTCTTAAAAGTGTATACTAATTATATTGTCCTATTTCATAATTTACAGTGACTCAGAGGACATTTTGATTGTATGACACTCTAACTTTTTCTCTATTCCCAGTTGAAAACATGGCTTCTTTATCTATGCTATTAGTTTTCAAACTTGGCTGCACACTGGCATCACCTGGGCAATCTTTAGAAATATTCATAATTAGTATAGGCTGTAGCAGAGGCATCAGAATTTTTAAAAGCTTCCTAGGTTATTCTAACGTGCAGCCAAGTTTAAGAACCACTGATCTATATTCCTTCTTACCTGCATGGGACGACTACCTCTAGAAAATATAGTCAGAGGGAGGTCGGAGGTTGGTGACACCAATTCCCAAAGTTCCCTATGGCCTGTGCCAGCTGTTCTTAATCTTCAGTGTGCATCAGAATTACTGGGAGGACGTGTTAAAACAAAGATTGCTAGCCACGCCACAGGATTTCGGAATCAGTAGGTCTGGGGTAAGGCCGAAGGGTTTGCATCTCTAATGGGTTCCCATGAAAGGCTCATGTTGCTAGTCCCGGCTTGGAGCTGGGCTGGGTGAGTCCACAGTAACCACTCTGCTATCCACATCTTAGGTGTGCCCTCTATGAGAACCAACAGGATGTATGTGTGTCTATATCCATGTCCATATCCACATCCGAATCTATATGTATCTACATCTATGTATAGAGACTGATTTTAAGGAAGTGATTCACATGAGCGTGGAGGCTTGGTCAGGGCAGGCCAGCAGACTGCAGACTCAGGGAAGTGTTTCAATTCAAGTCCGTAGGCAGTCTGCCTGCAGGATTCCTTCTTGCTTGGGGGAGGTCAGTCTTTTTTCTACAAGTGCCTTCAAAGGACTGGAGGAGATCCACCTGCTTTACTCAAGTAAGCCAATTTAAATGTTCTCATCCAAAAAACACCTTCATGGAAACATCCAGAAGAATGTTTGACCAAATATCTGGGCACCATAGCCCAGTCGAGTTGACATACAAAATTAACTACACGTATTCTCCTCTGCACACAAGTGCTGAATCCAATATGAAAAAGAAATAACGTTTCTTCTCCAAATCTCTTTATTATTATAAATTACTACTGAAAAAGTTCAGATTAATCAGATGTTGGTAGAAAAAAGAAGAGTTGAATGGTCCAAAGTGACTGAGTTTGGCCATAACCAGTGACAAAGTTCTAAGTGTATTGTGTGACCGAACAGTAATATCTTTCTAAGTAAAATTTTGAGATGCTTATGAAAAGGACATAGGATCCACTCCAGGTACAATTATGAAGCTGACACTTCCCCTTCCAGCAACTTCTCTGCGTGGGTGCCAGGGCTCCGGCACTGTTGTCAGCCCTCTGAGTTGTCCTAGTCTCTCCATCAAGGCGTATATGTCCTGGGCCGGCCCGGTGGTGCACTGGTTAAGTTTACAGTCCACTTTGGCGGCCCAGGGTTCACGGGTTCAGAGCCCAGGTGCAGGCCTAGCACTGCTCGTCAAGCCACACTGTGGCAGCATCCCACACAAAACAGAGGAAGACTGCCATAGATGTTAGCTCAGCTACAATCTTCCTCCAACAAAAAGCAAAAGATTCGCAACAGATGTTAGCTCAGGGCCAATCTTCTTCACAAAAAAATATATATGTCTGTCCTGTGTTCGGATCCCAGAAGCTCCTGACCTCTGCTGTAGACATAATAACAAATCAAACTAGAGTGTTGGTATGCCACAAAGCACGGAGATAATCTGCTGACACCGACTGATTTTTATGTGGCTTCATAAACCAAGCTCCTGACAATGTTATTTCTCCAAAGAGCCGCAAACGAACAACAGAACCGAGCACATGAAGGAGCTTACTTTTAACACTAGGGTCTGCTGCAAGCTTAGAATTGGTGGGAAAGCTTTTTCCAAACATAACTGTGTCACTATGTACCGAGGATATATTAATACACCCAGTGATGGGACTGTTCCCAATAATTCAAATCACACTCCGCCTCCTCTCTCAGTGGTTCTGCATCCTAACTGTGTGTTCAGTCACCTTGGAGCCTTTATTATAGACAGATGCCAGGGGTCCTTCCTACTCCAATTAAGAAAGAACATCCAGGATGGTTTAAAAGCTCCGCAGGTGATTCTAAGATGCAGCCAGGGTTGGGAACCACTGCCTTACATTAAGAAGGAACCATAAACCATGAGGTCACTGAATTTGTCAGGAAAAGCAACTACAGTATTGACCATAAAATAAATAAAACCTTACAGTATCAGTTTTACAATGCATAGTTACAAACTTTATACTTGTAGCCAACTGAAGTAGAAACAGCCTAGGATGGGAGGAAGCTTTGGGAAAAACCAAATAGACCTCTTCAGCACCTTCTAACTTCTCATTCTCTCAGCTTTATAATTTTTATTCATTGAAAAATTCTTACTCATTAAAAAATACCACTATGAAGATACAAATACTAGGTTTTTAGGCATAGCAGTATTTTTTTAAATAAAGTAAAGATGAAAAATAGAGTTCTTTTCTTCTTTAATCGGGTTTTTTGTTTGTTAGTCTGACCTGGACAGACAGAAGCGGCTGCCACCCTGAGGTCCCCTGGTGGAACTTACTGGGTGGTGCAGAGGGCACTGGCGTCCCAGAGTGGGAGGATCTCCACGGCTGCAGCCCGGACAGCAGGCAGCAGAGATTATTTAAGGGCTGATGGCGGATGAATTGTTTTAACCTGTTTATTTTAATTTCTAAAGTATTCAAAATGCATATCTTTTAGTACATATATTTAAATAAGATATATATTTAAATACTTTGATTTTTGAAAGGCAGGGTAAATCTTCAGAAAACATTTATACTGCAAAAGTTTTTCTCAAGGAGCTAAATTTAAAAAACATCAAAGAACTGACATATACAAAGACTAAGAAATACTGAGGAACTGTTATTCTCAAAATACTTCAGATATTAAATTTAAAAAAGTGTTAAGTACCTAGAAAAACATCATAGCTGTTACCAATTCTTATTTAAAGGAGGCAATCAACAAATAAACAGAATCATGAAAGTTCGAAATTGTAAATGAAGTAGGCAGTTATCTCCATGGTGAGGTTCCTAAGGTAACTGCTATAATGCCGTACTTTCCCTCGAAATCCCGTCACTTACGACTGAAGTGCCACCAGCGTTGTGAAATATAGCTGTAAGCACTGGTCCCGAGCAGAGTCCGCCTGTGAGAGCTGGGTCCCGGGGAATTCAAGTCCCGTCAGCAGCTGCGGCCCAAGCGCTCGCGGGCAGAGCCGGCCGGGGCTTCCGGACAGCGTCCGAGTCCGCCTCTGCCGCGTCTCAGAAGCTGAGAGTACGGGACTCCCACCTTCTCAGGATCAGTCTCCATCTGCAAAGATGAAGAGAGCAGTGTAGAGCTCTGGAGAGTTGGAACGACTTACAATCGGACGTATTTGAATATAATTTTTGTAACTGAAAAATTTGAAAATCTAATATATTTTTCACATAACCTTAAAAGTAGAAGTAGAGAATGTTTGACAAAACAGTGTGCAGAGTAGAATTTGAGGGGGGACGTTGGGGACGTTCACAGGAAAAAGGAAATTCTCAGAAACTTTACCAGAATGCCAGGGGCTAGTCTACAGTAACTATAAGTATCACATTTAAATTATTTCAACGCATTTTAAGATAACACAGATTATTAGTATACAATTCCAAAGTGGGTAATGCTCGTAATGTATTTAACGGTGCATTGTGTTATATTCATTTTAATTTACTTACCTATTCAGTAATGTTACATTTTGCTTGCAATTGTGCTGTAACTAAAATAATTGCAATCATATTTGCAAATACAAAAAGAATGGATGAGATTGTAAACATAATATTTATAGTAATTAATTTGCATAATATTAACAATTATGCTATTTAATTACTTACATAATTTTATAATTATGTTTATTCAATTTTATAATTACAAATAATAATTACGCTACAATATTAGGGAAATTGTGCATAATTAAAATGCAAATATTAAATATTTAAATTAGTAAAATTAAAGCATTTTACCGTATTTTATGTATGTGTATTTGTACAAATCAATTTTTATATTAATATTCTAATACTACTTTGTCCTAACCTTGCAATAAACATTTTTTGTTTTTATGTTTAAAATGATTAAGAAATGCTACATTCAAACATTTAGTTCACATAGATCTCTTCAGAAATAAAACTAAACTCTCATACTAAACTTATTTTAATTAGATCTTATATTTTAGAGATATATACTGAAATAATAATTGCATTTGAGCACATAATAGATAAATAAAACATGAATTATTATGAGCCAATCAAAATGTTCCAATTTAAAATTTCTACTACTATATTCACAATTTCAGGCAGTGAAAATATCGAAAAACCTCCTTAAGTGAGAATTCCGCACTGTTGTTTAATAGCCATTAATATGCTATTCATTTGCTGCGTAGTGCTGGCCTTGTTATCGACAAGTTTCTAAAATCTCAAACTAAGATATCTTTGAAAGAATGAGCAATGCCATTAATCGGGCAAATCTTCCTGAACCATAAATTTCATTGCAAGATTTGGAAGGCACAGAGTTGGAAGAGAAATTGTTAAATTAGTCTATAATTTAAAACACTGTTTTTATATTAAAACAAATACTGATACCGTGGAGATAAGAATAATTCCCCAGAATTTGGGGGATTAAATAGGAGATGTCAAACATATTTGCCGCAGTTGCTTCGGCCCCTGGGACTCTCACTGCCCTGCTCTGCTCAGGGAGGCCTTCCAAGGGAAGGAGTGAGCAGTGTGGCTCTCGCTCCTTGCTCACGGGACTGGCGGCCACATCTCCTATCCTGGGTAACACAAGCAAAACTGTGCTTCTTGGATGAAATGCAAGGGGTCATGAGAACTTACTGTGAACCCAGCACGGTAATATACATTCAAAGGGATATCTAACGATAAGGCAGTCGTCGAGGCAAGGAAGAAAGCATAGTAGTTTTTAGAGCTTACAGATTCAATAAGCATATAGGACAGATACACATGAAATAATGCACTTTAATAAATACCACAAGTAAGGCAATAATTACTAAGCACATATGGGAAAAAGAGAGAGGCCTGAGCATTAGAGTGAGGAACAAACAATGTTCTAAGACAGGAGATTTACTTGTGCTGTTAAAAGAATTAGACAGAGAGGAAAGAGGCAGCTCCCCATTTGGAGGAACATCTTGAGTGCAATCCCATCACTGGCACCAATCAGGTCCGAGAAGCATTATAAAGGAAGAGATGACAGTCATGAAAGATTAGGCCAGAGTGACGATGAAAATAAAAGATTATGTCTAGGTTTCAAACCTGGGATACCAGGAGAACAATGCTAAGGTAAGTCTGTGGGGAAATTTCAGGAGAGAAAAGCTTGACTTTGGGTTTGAATATGTTGAATTTTCAGTCATTTTGGGGACAACCAGAAAAAAATAAAGAATAGTATTAAAGCTTGACCAACATGAGAAGTGACAACAGGAGAAGATCGCTGCTAGCATTTCTGCTGCTGGGAAAAGCACAAGAACTGGATTTTTTAACTATTTTGACCACAGCCCCTCGTGTTTCAATGTGAAACACAGAACAATGAATACTCTCCCTGAAGATTTCAGTGGCGCCCCCAGGACTCCCCCATTTGCAGCATCTCCAAGGAATGAAGTTCAACTCAAGGGACACTGAGTCAAGCCTCCTTTCACGTCTTTCTTATAGCCACATTTTCCCACACTCACCAAAAGTTTTTCCAACTCTTCCAAGGGTCTTCTAATTCACTAACTTGAACTTTACTCCAAGGATGTTAGAAAACTATGTGTCTGGTAGAAGGGCCTGGAATGTCAAGGTCAAGAATAAGTACCATGGCTCACGTCCCTCCTTGCACTCACTGGAAAGATGGCCTGGTGCAAACTCCCCACCAGGAGATCTACAAAATGACCACAAGAGTTTCCGGTGCTTGGCAACCTGATGTGTGCTAGAAATGTAGAGTAAGCCGCAGAACAGCCAGCCCGCGTGATCCAGGCTCAGCTCAGACTTGTGGTCAAAGAAACACAATAGAGTAACCAGAGGGAATTAAAAGACATTCAAATCGTTAAAAGATGTCCTCTTAGAAATGACAACAAGAGACAGACTTTGAAAACCATAAATCATCTTAAATATCCACTCTCCCCATCTTTATAACTCTTAGTATTCCCCACATGGACAGCAGCATCTCCTGAAAACCTTCCTGTCTGATATGCTCAACTCCCCACTGAGCGTTCTCCTCAGCTCACCGCCCTGAGGGGTTTGTCTCCCCTTCCTCTCTCACTTTCTTTTATCACTATTCTTTTTTCACTTCCCAAAGTAAATACTACATCCTCCCTTTTTCAGCGTTTTTGTTTTTTAAATTCATTGACCCAAAGTAGCATCAAAGTTACATAGGAACTGAAAGAATTCTCCTTGGAGGTCAGCGGCAAGGAGAAAAGCAGGTCAAAAGTGAGGAGGATGGCATGCACACGTTAAAAATTTTTGTTACCATCACATGTGAACACTTATTTCAAAATAATCCACTGTTATGTTTTATCTTGTCCTCAAACTCCAGGCTCTTCAGAAGGCAACTAGAATTCTCAGGAGGTCTCTAGTCATTCTCTTTTAGGACACTTTAGGCTTTTAGAATGAGTGGGAAACCGAATAGAAATCCCCATAGTTATGTCAAACCACAGAGACTCAAGAGGCCTCCAACCTTGGAGAGGCCACATGTCTTCAATGCTTCCCCAGCACCTGACACGAGATGCTGAGACACAGCTCAGGACCAGGGCCTCCAGTCCAGGGCTGCTGCATTGCCACACACCAGAGGGCAAGCATGGAATTCCTGTCTGCTCAACAACTAGTAAGCTGACATTTCCATGTTGCCTCTTTATCTCACAGACTTTATTTTTTTAGCGGAGGCTGGCCCGGTGGTGCAGCAGTTAACTTTGCAGGTTCCACTTCAGGTGGCCTGGGTTTCGCTGGTTCGGATCCCAGGTGCGGACATGGCACCGCTTGTCGAGCCATGCTGTGGTACGCGTCCCACATATAAAGTAGAGGAGGATGGGCACAGATGTTAGCTCAGAGCCAGCCTTCCTCAGCAAAAAGAGGAAGATTGGCAGCAGATGTTAGCTCAGGGCTAATCTTCCTCAAAAAAAAAAACAACTTTGTTTTTGTCCTGTTTTGCTTTTAATGAGTAAGGTGGAGTTTGATTTCATGATTAATCAAATTTTATTTAATTTTTTAAGAGTACTACCAAGATAGGAAAACCCTATAAAGATGTAGAATACACTCCTTTTATTCTAAAATGACCATTTTAGGTTATTGGTAGTAAGCATCTGGCTAACTAGAGATTTTTATATCAATTACTAGTTTCAATTATAAAAAGTGTTATAGTACAAAGATACCAATATGTTAGACAGAATTCGAAGTATCCTTTCGCACGTAACAGAATCTCGATAAATATTCGTAAATTAATCATTCTCTTTCAAGAGACTAAATTATTAATGGTAGTTGCAGGTAATATCCTCTTTACTAGAAAACTAAAATATTACTTTTTTCTGAAAAACAAAAATTTCTAAGCAAATTTGCTCTTAAGAAGTCCAATCTCAGGTAGTTTATTTGAATCATGTTCTGTGTAGTAACAATTGCACACATTTTAACGATTACTATAGACATGTCAGGGGAAGCTGAACTCGCCATCTCCATTTGCAGAACAGGATCCACAGCACAGGGAGCCCAGAGGACCTGGCCGCAACTTCGATCAAATGTGTCCACTCCACCGCCCCCCCCCCCCCCCCCCCCCCCCCCCGGCCACCGACCAGGCTGGCGCCGCGTCAGTTACCTGACGTGTGACTGTCCATCCTCCCTGTGCAACTGTTCATTCAGCTGAGTGAGGAGACATCAACCCAAGAAGCACCAAACGGTTTCTGAGTTTGCCTAAGTGCTACATGGCTTTAAAAAGACATTATTGAATTATAATCACAGAGTAGATAACAATTACATGAGATAAAATCATCTAGAATGAATGAAGTCTTATTTAGAGCATATTAAGCATATTAAGAGAAATGCTGAATATTTTGAGAAGAAGGAAAATATGAAATGAAGTCTTTAATTTTAGGTAGCTATTCTGTGAATGCATATGTTTAATAGCATTATAAAGCGCCATTTCTAAAATGCCATTATATTTGCAGACAGCATATTCTTAGGTCCCAAAGTTATGATTCTTATATATCAAGTCATTTAGCACTGCTGGCAAGTGTTGCCAGCCTGAAATATAAAACAGAGAGAATAATAAAACTTTAACAAGCAGCAATAAAACTAATGAAATATAATCTCAAATATACTACTCTAATTTATCCAGAGAGGAAACACAATCTCCCAATCCTGAGGATAAGGAAATGAAGCTAGCTCCGTAAAAACACGTATTCATCATAGCAACATGGACCATTTTAGAATTGGAACTAAAGGAGAATTCAAGCTGTTACAGTAGTGTGATAATCATGGCCAAACAGATGAGGATGACAGGCTGAAGCAACAGTTCACAAGCGCTTATTTTGGCTCCATATTTAAAGCTATGGAAATGAAAATATTGATGTTATTTTTAATAGGGATAATCTTTAATGCTGAGGACAGAGAAATTTGATGATAGTCAGATTGAGCATTATTTAAGAAGCTTGTTATGACTTCCAAGATCAATATATAAGTGTGTCACAGCTTATTTCATACAGTCTGCGTGTGCCTGTAATGACGATGCAATCCAGTCCAAAATAACTTCAGGTGGATGCTTATTACTGTGTCCCTTGAGGTTGTAATTTGACAATTGTGTGCCCCCCCCCTTATTTCTTGTCATTCTCATCTGTTTTTGAGAACCTAGAATTCCAAATTTAAGAATAAGCAAGGAGGGGCCGGCCTGGTGGCACGGAGGTTAAGTGCGCAGGTTCTGCTTCTCAACAGCCCAGGGTTCACCACTTAGGATCCCGGGTGCAGGCACGGCACCCATGGCATGCCATGCTGTGGTAGGTGTCCCACGTATAAAATTGAGGAAGATAGGCGTGGATGTTAGCTCAGGGCCAGTCTTCCTCAGCAAAAAGAGGAGGATGGCAGTAGTTAGCTGAGGGCTAATCTTCCTCAAAAAGAAAAGAAAAAAGAAGAAGGGAGGAGACAGAAAGGGAGAGGAAGGGCAGAGTTAGGAGGGATGGTGGTGAGAGGGAGGCGCAGTTCCCTTTGGTGAGAGGAGATTTCTCTGTAGCTTTGATGCTCTGCACACAAAAGCATTTAAGGCAGCAAGCTGAATAACAGAGAATAGAGTTGTCCAAAGATGAAATCAGAATAGACAATATTCCTTTTTCTTTTAACAGACAACCTCTGTGATTGTGCATATAATATAGTCTACACATTCAAATACATCAGTAAAGGGAAACAGGCTGACAGCTGTCCATCCTCAGAATCATCCACAAGACACCAGGAGTTCTGTGCTTAGTTTTTCACTGCCAGAAGATTTAGGAGAAATTTGGAGGAATTCATATCAAAGATTGACTTCTATCATCCAAGGAGGCTGAGGAAAAGTGGGGTCAAACAGCGAATCAGGCAGGATGTGGGACTCTGTTCAGGTTTAAGATAAGTAAAAGTGATGAAGAAGTGCGAGATGGTGTACACAGATTATATGGAAGTTTGGAATTTCTGTTAATCAAAGAGCAACCTAAATTGACTAGTAGGAATATTTTCCGAATAGAATGACCTCAGAAACAGTGAGATTATCTGCTGCAGCCTGAATTGACTAAAGCATTTTGTAAAACTCAAACTAATTAGGTACTTGAAAATGCAACACTAGAAAGAAGTAAGGTATCACATGAAAACTATATGAATAATAAGAATGACTTCTTCTTTTTCTTACCCTACATTTTATGAGTAGAGAATAGAATATGAGGTTAAGATCAACTATAAATAATCAAATTCACCTTACTTTTTCTATTTTCTCATTAATCTTTTAAAAATGTATATACTCCTACCCATTGGTTTTACTCCAGTTTGGTCGATAAGAGTACTAACACTGGCTTCAAAGTTGTCCCCTTCTAACAGATAACTTCCACTATTTCCCACCTGTCCTAAAATTTTAATATCTGGGTAATATATTTCCCAACTCAGAAATGATAATTATTTAGTTTATCACTTACCTCTGAGGGGTGTTCAAAGAATAATACAAGAGAAAAAATCATTTTATAGAAATGAAATAATGAGGTTAACAAGAGTTATAGGTTGATAAAGAGTTAATGCTAATATTTTCCTACTCAATATAAATGTCTGATCATTCTTTCCACTAAAAATAAAATCAAAGCCACAGGGCCTTTTACATCTACCTGTTTTCTAGCAGCATATTTTCAAATACCATGTCTGACTGGGCAAGGGAAACAATAGAAAAAATAAACAAACGGGACTACCTCAAACTAGAAAGCTTCTGTACAGCAAAGGAAACCATCAACAAAACAAAAAGACAACCTAAAAATTAGGAGAAGATATTTCCAAACCATATATCAGATATTTGCAAACCATATATCTGATAAGGGGTTAATATCCAAAATATAAAGAACTCATATATCTCAACAACAAAAAACTAATAACTCAATTTAAAAATGGGCAAAAGATCTGAACAGACGTTTCTCCAGAGAAGATACACAGATGGCCAAGAGGCACATGAAAAATGTTCAACATCACTAATTATTAGGGAAATGTAAATCAAAATTACAATGAGATATCACCTCACGCCTGTCAGAATGGCTATAACTAACAAGACAGGAAACAAGTGTTGGAGAGGATGTGGAGAGAAGGGAACCCTTGTACACTGCTGGTGGGAGTGCAAACTGGTGCAGTCACTATGGAAAACAGTATGGAGTATCCTCAGAAAATTAAGGATAGATCGACCATGTGATTCAGCTATTCCACTGCTGGGTATTTATCCAAAGAACATGAAATAAATAACTCTAAAAGATACTTGTACCCCTATGTTCGTCGCAGCATTATTCACAATAGCCAAGACTTGGAAGGAACCTAGGTGCCCATCGAGGGACAAATGGGTAAAGAAGATGTGGTATATATACACAATGGAACACTTCTCAGCCATGAGAAATGATGAAAGCCGGCCATTTGTGACGACATGGATGGACCTTGAGGGTATTATGTTGAGTGAAATAAGTCAGAGGGAGAAAGTCAAATACCATATGATCTCATTCATAAGCAGAAGATAAAAACAACAACAAACACATACATAGAGACAGAGATTGGACTGGTGGTTACCAGAGGGGAAGGGGGGAGGGAGGACGGAGAAAGAGTTTATTAAGCACATGTGTGTGGTGATGGTTGGTAATTAGTCTTTGGTTGATGGACATGGTGTAATCTACACAGAAATCCAAATATAATGATGTACACCCAAAATTTATATAATGTTATAAACTAATGCTACCACAATTAAAACAAACATGCAAACAAAATCTACGTGCTTTCACTGATGACTAATAATTCTATCCATCTATGATGGAGGAGGGGGAGCCTCAATATAAAGAGCACAAAGTGACAATGTTTTTAATATAAAGAATGTTCTGTGGCATAGGAGAGCTGAATTAGGTCACGCTCATTTTTTTTAAAGCAATATGGAGTTTGTGGGGGTTTTTTTGAGGAAGATTGCCCTGAGCTAACATCTGTTGCCAATCTTCCTCTTTGTTTTTTTCTCCCCAAAGCCCCAGCACATCGTTGTATAACCTGGATATAGGTCCTTCTAGTTCTTCTATGTGGGACACTGCTTTGGCATGGCCTGATGAGCACTGCTAGGTCTGCACCCAGGATCCAAACCAGCAAAACCCTGGACCGCCAAAGTGGAGCGCGCGAACTTAACTGCTCGGCCCTGGGCCATATGCTGGTGTTTTAAGCGGATAATTTGGCTTGTTAAATTACACAGTTTGAAAAGGAGTCTTTTTAGAGCTTGCTTTCATTATAAGGCATTCGTGTAGCGCCATCGTGTGGTAAACTAGGCACATATCAGCTTATTTGAAAAAGTGTGGGAAGTCCCAAAAGAGAAGGAACGCGCTGTTTGTTTTGGTTCATGCTGATAAACTTCATCTTATCAAAAAAAGCCTAGAAAGAGTTAGCTGTACTCCCTCACACCATAAATCTAAGCCCAGCCGCTCACTGACTAGCGGGCTCGGTCAGTGTGTGTGTGAAGTCAGAACCCGGTCAACACAGCTGAGAAGACCACAGGGAGCAAATGGCATTTCCCATTTCAGAACCGCTTAATATCCTGGGTGTCTCATATAAAAGGTCTATCCACTGCTCGAAGTTGTGTTCTTTATATAATTATTTCCAAAGTCACAAGTTACAGTTAAAATGATCTTCTGTAACCATAGTCCCTTTTTTATCTAACTAAAAGATTTGGGTACATGAATGGATAAGTTTAAGTGGGACTTTGTGGCAAATCAGAGCAATGTAAATGGGAAATATTAAACTCACAGCATGACATCATACTTTTCTCACTTAGATCATTTGTATCTATTCGCAAAAGTACAAAATCAAACTTTAGTTCCAACTCTCTCCACTTAATTTTCAATATCATCTTTAATACTGAGGGATGGGTATAATCGTTCAAATCATGATCATAATAGTAGTATTTTAATGAATTTATATTTTACAAGTTGATTTTTTTCTTCCAAGGTCAGAAAATGGTAATCAAAAACACAAGTTGATAAGGGAGTGATTCTGGGTTTCAACACAGAGGCTCTTCTCACAAAACATTTAAAAATATTTTTCAGAAATTAAACATTTTGAAAATTCAAATATAGCAAAAACTACAGAGAAGTGCAATTCTGTTAACGACTTCTCTCACTTTAGAAAGTATTAAACGAGCTGATGAAATTTTTTTGCCTTTGATAGTGGAAATGGAGAGGAAAATAGTCATTTAAATTCTATTGTCTTTATACACTGTTTTAAGAAATGCAAAGTGCTTTTAAACATATTATCCCAGATTATAAAGTTTGAATACACCAATCATCTTTGTGGGACAAAAATCCCAATTTACTTTCCTCTTTTCCCTTCTCTTTTAACACCAACCACAAACTGCTTATTAGATTTAAAATATATAAAATTATCAACAGATATAAAAATCAGAAAGAACATAACTATAAATCTAAATTTTTGGTCTTAAGCTGTCACTAATTCTGTAACTTCCTTCCACTTAATATAGTGACTTTCTACAAAATGTTTGTGAGTTTATAATAGTTTTTTTTTTCTGCTTTATTTTCCAACCCCCCCCCCCCCACCCCAGTACATAGTTTTATATCCTAGTTGCAGGTCCTTCTAGTTGTGGCATGTGGGACGCCACCTCAATGTGGTCTGATGAGCAGTGCCATGTCCGCTCCCAGGATCTGAACCCTGGGCCGCCACAGCGGAGCACACGAACTTAACCACTTGGCCACGGAGCTGGCCCCTATAATAGTTTTATATGAAACAAGTTTGTTCTGATGATCTTTAGTAGAAAAGAAGGATATCTGTGTATGAGAGAGAAGAAAAAAATAAAACAGCATGACCTAGTAAGTCAATATCCTAATGAAGAAAGAAAGAAATGTATTGAGTAGAGATGGAGATTATCTGAACCAAAGATTAGATGAGAACTATTATTTTGGTTATGAGAGACTCTATTATGGAAAACAAAACAAACCCAATAAATAGACACAATAAAACAATTTGAACGCCTAATATAATCTTGACAGTGTTAAAGGGCTTAATTAGGCGAGGTAGGACCACAATTAAAACCAATCCATAAGTTATTTAATTTCCAATTCCAGAAAACATTAATTCAGTCTCTATGGGTTTGGTACAGTAGGAGTGTGGGGGCAGCTGCCAACAGTCGGGCTACAGGTTGAAAGTCTCCTGAATCTTCAGCCCTCATGAAGGAGCTGAAGGGCATCCAGAAGGTCTGGCTATGGGGCAGCATCAAAGAAGGAACATTGGTCAGCTTCATAGATGCGTGTCTGTTGTCTTAAGGAGAAGGAAGAATGGAGGCCATCTTAGTCGATGTTCTTTTGACTGCAAGTTACAGAAACTCACTTGAGATTGTTAAAGCAAAGAAGAGGCATTTGTTATATGAGCATAAGGGTATAGTACTACTCAAAGACCAATCCAAAGACCATGATGGAATTTGCGAAGAAATTGAGATTCAGCATTTAGAATGTTATGTAGCATTTGATAGAGTAAATTTTTGTCTGCCAATTCTGTAATAAAATGAGTTTCTTATGGTCAAATTTGTGTAAGAAATTACCACAAACTTAGTAGCTTAAAACAATAGAGATTTACTCTCTCATAGTTCTGGAGGACACTCCAGCCATCCCTTTTAAAGGAGGGCCTTGAGCTAGAGACGTCTCTCTGCCATCATCAGCAGAGAGCAGGGAGAGCTCGAGTGTTCACAGCCATCACTGCCCCCTGAAATGGCCACTAGCCAATGACTGACTGGGAAGGGAGTGTGAAAACCCGGTCACCTGGCCTTCAGTCAGTGCATTGTAACCTATATTGGCTGTCATGACTCTTGCTTGAAAGAGCACCCTTGCTTCTTACTTTCCCTCTCTGGCTTCCCTCACTCCCTTACCTGTTTATCTGGGAGCACTTCCTTAATAAATTACTTGCCTATGAATCTCTTGCTTAATGTCTGCTTATTTTGAAGAAACTGACCTAACACAAAGAGTTTCATAGGTACCTTGCTTAATGTCCCCTTAGACTTAGGCAGGAAACCCCACCTAAGACAAAACCTATCTCATACAAACAAAGGGCAACCTGAGCATCTTCATCAATGAGGGCTGAACACCAGAGCGAGATAGTCCAGCTGTTTCCATGGGGCTCTGGAGCCTCATGAACTATTCTGCCTGCTTCTCTCTGCATATCTATTTTATTTTTGTCTCTGCACACATCTATCTCTGCTTCACTGTACGTGATCATAACTTTCAATCTAACTTTTTGGTCTCAATTTATAATTTCCCTCCACTTAATATAGTAACTTTCCACAATCTGTTCATGAATTTTACAATAGCTTTATATAATAGAAATTTTTTTCAGTGAACTTTAATAGAAAAGAAGGATCAATCCACAGCTCTAAAGATTATAAAACTCTTAATAGTGATAAACCAGATTAATTACTTCTTAATCCATTCAAGTGTGGAATAAAAGTGGATCTGATTGACCCAGATTATGTAGAGAGAAAATGGTACTGATACTGAGTAGGATCAGTAGAGCTACACAGTATACAAATGACTGCCCAGTCCCACTCTTTCAAGAAAGTTCTTCTCTTTTAAGATGCGACGCAACTTCAGGTTACAGAGAATGTCTGGAGGAAGACATGGGAGCCTTATTCTTCAACCTTGAGAAACAAACAAGGAAATCCTGACTGACAGGGAGGCATATCCTGAACCAACAGTGTATTTAGCTTTTTCTGCACTCTAAGACTAAACTGAATGTGACGTGGGAAACATTATTAATAATTAAGTCATTTACCAAAGAGTGAAAACTTGACTTGATCATTGGGAGTTTAATTGGCTAAAATAAGAAAATTTTTTAGTAAATATGATTAAAACAATATTATTGGGGCTGGCCCCGTGGCCAAGTAGTTAAGTTCATGCACTCTGCTTCGGTGGCCCAGGGCTTCTCTGGTTCAGATCCTGGGCGTCGACATGGCATGACTCATCAGGCCACGTTGAGGTGGCGTCCGCATGCCAAAGCTAGAAGGACACACAACTAAAAATATTTATATATATATATATATATATATATATATATATATACAGCTGTGTACTGGGGGACTTTGGGGAGAAAAAGGAAAAATAAAATCTTTAAAAAAACCAGAAAAACAAAAAAAAAATTATCATCATTATTAAAAAGGTAGCTATCATTTACTGAATACCTATTACATACCAGGCATTGTATTTAAATCTCTACGTATAATAGATCATTTACTTTTCACTGTGATACTTCAATACCTGTATTATTCCCATTTTAAAGATTCCAAAGTGAAACTCAGAAAGTAGTAATTCACTCACAAACAGCTAGTAACCCAGAAGGGGAATCTAGATCTTTATTACCAAAGACCAAGTCATTTCCACCCTACCATACCATCTTCACCTGCATCGACGACTCTTTCACCTAGTGTGTCACCCGACAATCCTGTGTCTAAGTCAGTGCTTGTTGGACTACCTCACTGTCTCAGCTTCACGTCCTTCTCTCTCTGACACCCCTCAAGGTGTTGTGATGTTGATGGAAGAGACTGATGATGAGTGAAAGGTGTATCGCGTAAGCACATGCTCCACTTCACACCTTGTCCAGTTTCTCACAATGGGCACGCATGTCCTCTGTGGGGGCTATGGACCGTCATCTGGTTCCATGGGAGGACTTTCAAACAAGCTCAAGTGTTGCCGTCTCCAGCATGAGTTAAATGCAATTAGACAACACAGCAGAATATACCAAATGACCTCTCACCCCATCATGGTTATTTAATTTAAAAAAATTAACTGGTTATAACTTAAGTCACTGAATAATATTAAAAAAGAGGAATAGTTCTTGATTGTCTTTGGTGAAAATGGGAAATTAAATATGACTTTGTCCCGCTGAAGCTTTATATCAGAGATTGATGCTTAAGGATAGACAACACAATGGAAATATTACCACCTCATGGAAAGTCAGAAAAATAGCAATATACATTTTAAAATATTAAGATGAATTAAGATATATAAATTAATGAAAAATAATACAAAACTTGATTATAATCTGCGTCATAGTTATTGATTTATTTATTTTTTTAAAGATTGGCACCTGAGCTAACAACTATTGCCAATCTTCCTTTTTTTTCTGCTTTTACTCCCCAAATCCCCCCAGCACATAGTTGTACATTTTAGTTGGGGGTCCTTCTAGTTGTGGCATGTGGGACGCCACCTCAGCGTGGCCTGACGAGTGGTGCCATGGCCGCGCCCGGGATCCAAACCGGTGAAACCCTGGGCTGCCAAAGTGGAGCGCGTGAACCTAACCACTCGGCAACCGGGCTGGCCCCGTAGTGATTTTATTATTTGTACTTCAGTTGGTTAATCTGAACCACATTTACAGATCCCTAAACACCATGCATCTGTCGTTGACTACATGTTCATGATTCTGTTAAATAATTAAAATCTAAATCAGGGCAGTTGCCTGAACTCAGTGTTCGCTATGACTCAGGCCCTGTGTTTGAATCTGAGGAAACCAACACGAGGACTCCATTGGTCTTACTCTCAAAGAGAGAGCTTACAATCTTGCTATAACAATATATTAAGTTCTTATTCATTCAGTATATATTTATATATATTTTTGTATATTTATACATATTGAATGCATTCTTCCAGGAACTGGCAATCAAAGGTGAGACAAAAAAAAGGTACCATTTCTGATTTAATGGTGTACACTATTTAGTAGGGCAGATGGATATTAATAAGTGTATAATCATTACGAATAGATAAGGCTATGAAGGAAAGTGACATAGTGCAATGTGAGTATGTAATAGGGGGAACTGATCTATCAAGGAGGGCAGGAAGGGCCTCCCTGAGCAAATGACAAGTAAGCTGAGATTTGACGGCAGATTCAGGGTGAGCTAAATGAAATGAAACGTGCGGGGGTCCAGCCCCAGCATAGTGCAGGGTCTCCCGAAGGGATGGACGGAGTCGGTGAGAGAGAGACACAGTGAGACAAGGAGTGAGGTTTCCAAGTCTGATTTATTCAAAGCATTCAAGCACTTATATAGGGTCCAGGTCACGCGCTTACGATTTCATGGAATTGTCTCAGTACATAATTTTGGCAAACAAAATGGGTACATAAGCATATCTTGTTATAATATTAGCACAGTATGTCTGTGAGAAGTAAGCAACCTTTATTAAATATAGATATTGACCTTTTTTATATGTCTATTAAGCGTCTAGATGTTTAATACTTATTGTAAAACGGGGTGTAACGTCTAGATTTAGTTCCTCATGGGTCGAATGGCCCTAAGCCTCTATCTTTATTCCTGTAATAATGAAAGCAGAAGTTTTGCAAAGTGTAAGGGGACCGAAAGCCACACAGGCACAGTGCTTGGGGTTTTTCTTTTACCATTAACTATTTCATAGGGTTCCCAATCCTCATCATAATCCCAGTTCCCCTGTGTCAATATATTATGATATTTCTTTGCAACTTTATCAGGATTGTGAGTTGCCTTAGGAAGGGGTAGTTTTTGCATGCCTCTGTTCCTGGGTGGGTGCCATCATTTATCTCCTGTCCTAACAGGCCTAGGATAATATCTACCTCCTAGAAGGCCCTGAGGAGGGAATGTTCTCCTTAGAGGCTGATTATTAGAAGGCTTCCTCCTTGAGGGCTGTCCAAATTCCCTTACCGCCTTTCCAGGAGGGGGTCAGAACGTTTTTTCCCTTCAGGCTGTTGCTCCCCTGAACCTTCCCTAGAAGGCCAGGTTACACCAGCTTCTTTCCCCTGCTTGGAGAGATTTTCCCCAAGATATCCCCATGTACAGGAAAAGAACAGCAAGAGCAATATTGCTAAGATTAGTAGCATGAGTAGGATCAGGAGCGGCCGACCGCCATCTTCTGAGGGTCCACCGTGCGTTCCCTCATCTCTCTCCCAGACCGTTGCCCTTGGGTAGAGGCTTAGCTGACTGGTGGGTGGCTCTTGGCAGAAAGGAGGGTGCTCGTGGATTTCTTGAGTAAAGGAATGACATGTGCTAAGTCCTGCGAACAGCTATTTGGGAAACTGAGTAAGGACTAGAGTGACTTGAGAGCAAAGAGTAGGAGGTGGGAAGCATGAGATTAGGCTGGTAATGTAGGCCAGGCCATGTAGAGGAGGATGCTATTTGAGGAGTGTTGATCTTCATTGAAGAACCATGGAAGCCACTGAAGAGATTTCAACCAGAGAGTGGTGGCTAGATCGCTGCAGCTGCCGTGAGGATAATGGACGGCAAGGAGCAACCGTGGATTAAAAACCACCAGCTAGAAATGATTGGGGCCACTTGAGTGGAAGAGGGTGGGATAGGAGCAGTGGTAGGGAAGATGGGCAGAAATAGATACTTTCTAGAAATATTTGGGAGCTAATATCAACAAGACATATAAAGAGAATGAAAATATTCAGCCAGAATACAGACAGAATGATTCACTCTTTCTAGAGTAAAACAGAAATTCTTCACAGAAATAGCATTAAATGTAGACAGAACAATAAATAAAAGCTTGCCAGGGGCAAGAGAGGGAATATTTTATGCATAGAAGACAGCATGGCTAAACCAGTAGAAGCTTAAAATGAAGCTTCTGGAGAACAGAAATTCTTTCGAGTGCATTTTTTTTTTCTGTCCTTAGCACTTATCACAATGCTTATCATGCAGTAGCTATTCAGTAAATGAATGTGTTTGGAAAATAAATGCATCCAGAGTAGCTGAACTGTGAATGCACAGAAGAAATTCAATATGGAGACCGATAACGGGAACACAAGCAAGATGAGTTTGAAGCCCCTCCTGCAGGCAGTGGACAGCCACAAACAGTTTTAAGGCGTAAAAATAACTTGATAGATCTTTCAAAATAAAAACAACAAGAAAAGAGGATGAATAGAAGATCAGAAAGTTGAGGCAGAAAGATATTTAAGAAGCAAATGCAATAACCCACGTGAGAGAGAATGCGAGCCTGGGGCAGGAGTGCTGCAGAGGGAAGTGAGAAGAGGCAAGGAATCCCAAAAATAGCTTCCTGGTAGAATGTGCAAGACTTCCTAACCAAGAGAGTACATTTGAAAGGAGCAAGGAGAGAGAGAAGCGTGAGGTCACAGACGAATAAGGCTTTTAGAGAAAGTACCTAAGTGGGTGATGATACTTTTATCTAAGATAACACAACAGGAAATACAAACTTGCAGGAATTAACAAAAAATGCAATTTCTGGCTCTGTTAAGTTTGAAATGCCAAGAATGTGTTGAGGATACTCTAGAGATACAGAACAAAAGCGCAGCAGCAGTCAGGCCCAGAGAGAGATATTTGGAAGCCATCTCCAAGGAGTCTGAACTCTGGAAATGGAATATGCGCAAAATAGGCCCACTGACCAGTGCAGCAAGCTTCCGCTGAGTCACAGGGGAGCAAAGGCTGTTCTCTTGGAGTGTCCATTTTACTCTAGGGCAAGTAATTTCGAGCTTTTGCAATGAAAAAAATTAAAAACTAGATTCACAGTAGGTGCTTACTGAAAGAATTCAGATTCCGGGAGAAGGAGAGGGGCTGGTGCTCAGAATGTGCGGATGTAGAGAACCTGGGGGCCGGCCAGGGGCGCAGTGGTAAGTGCGCACGTTCTGCTTCCGCAGCCGGTGGTTCGCTGATTCGGATCCGGGTGCGGACATGGCACCGCGTGGCACACCGTGTGGCAGGCGTCCTACATATAAAGTAGAGGAAGATGGACACGGATGATGTTAGCTCAGGGCCAGTCTTCCTCAAAAAAAAAAAAAAAAGAAAGAAAGAAAGAAAACCTTTAGAGAGAGGAGACTGAGGCAAATGGAAAAGTATCACATGATGAGTTAACTGGAAATTTTATGAACAAAAATGGCTAATACCAATTTGTGGTTACTTTTTCATGGTACACTTAATTGCCCTCTAATACATGAAACGTTTAATAAGTCCACTACACCTACAAATTCATTGTGTCAGCTATGTTTGGAAAAATTTGGAGAAAGAAATTCATCTATATCCGGCGTGATATGTCCAGACAGAGATGGATGGTACTAGAAGGACGGTGAAGGAGTGTATGAAATTGATTACACCTGGAGCAGCAGGCACTCAAAGTGAGAGGTGACTAGGGAGAGCTTAAATGCCCCTCCCTGCCACCCAGAAATTCCAGGTCTCAGAGAGATGCCGAGGGACGGGGGAGGAGATTTAAGCAAACCAAGAATTCCCAAGAGCGGACTACCTCATCTGACATCTCAGCTACACCTGCTATAACTGTAACAGTGGGAGACATAATGTTGATCAGAACATGAAATCTACCTGAATCAAGATAAAACTCAGAGATTCAAAGTGGTTTTGTGCTTACGGTGAGGAACTTCAGGTCATGTTTCCAAACCCCCAAATACACAGGGTGCTCCCTGGTGCTGTCTGAGCTGCTTCTCTGGTTTGCATAGCAACTAAAATAGAAGACAGGAGATTCAATGAGAGACTATGAAGTCAACCAGGGAAGTGCATAAAGTAAATAGAAAACCAAAGATGAAGTTTGGAAAAATTCACATTTAAAGGATGTCTTTCCCAGAGTTGCCAAAAAAAAAATATTTTTTCAGGAAAGCTGCAAAACAATCCTGAGAGACATAGCTCAGAAACCAAAGACTGAGAGCGTTTCAGATCAGACAGGAGGCCCTGGCCAACAGGTCGAATCTGGTTAAAAGATCATTGAGAATACAGCTAAGACTTCCAGTACGGCAAATGGTGACCATTACAAGAGCTGTCTCAGCAGAACAGCTGAGGTGGGTGGTAGGATAAGTGGTAAATAGGCTTTTTTTAAAAATGAGCAAGAGAATATGGATTAGTCTCTTGAGAAGTTAGCAGTGATGAAGAGGAGAAAAACAGGTAGCAGCAGAGAGAGAAAAATGGAGTAAGGGCCTTTTTCAGATTGGAGACATAGTGGATACGTTTGTAGACCAACAAAACCAGGCAGAAGAAAGGACTGATTAAGAATGCATGGAGTGCGGTGTAAATACGCCATGGCGTAAATGCATAGTGGCACAGGGCACCATCAAAGTGCAGGAAATGGGACAGGAGCACCTCGGACCAGAGAAACATGGCTTCCCCTCTGCACTGGAGAAGAGGAGAAGGCGGGTTGCACAGCCGGGGAGGCTGAGAGAGACTGGGGGCTTTCTCTTCTCCGGGAACTGAGACATTGGCTATCTAGGGAGGGCTGAAGGCAGATAGTCAAGCTTAGGCATGAGGAGATAATGAAAGTTTGTCACATTTGTGGAAAAAAGGGTCAACTAGAGAGAAATAAAAGAGTTAATGAGTACATTGTGAATACACTAAATGCCGCTGAATGATTTTAAAATGGCTTTAAAATACATTATGCAAATTTTTCTGACAAAAAATGTAGTGAGTAAAATTGAGAGCCTGAAAAGCACTCAATCAAGGTTAATATGAGAAAGAAGAAGGCCGAACAGAGATGCTCAAAGACCAGGATCAGTTTTGCCAAATGTGTTACAGTTCTATTTGGATTTACTGACCTGAAACAAAATGGACTGAAATATAAATTTATCTTCAAAGTCAGACAGAGACAAAAAGCAGTCCTGCAGGCACAAATATAAAATGTACAAAAGGAAAAATATGTAGTTGGCTATTGGGCTTTCAATTCAGGAAGGGAAAAAACAAGTCTGTTAAATGTAAATAATTGGAGATTTTTTCTTTGTGACTAAAATTCATTTGAGTTATTGCAAGGATGTCAAAGTAGTGATGACACACTCCTTTTATAAGAGTATTTGAAAAATAATGACGTGTCCAGGTTGATATAAAAGTTGAGGGTTTCCTTTGGGACGGTTCTGGCAAGATTGTAGATGTGGGCTGTTCTACAGTACTATGAGTCATCTATTTGCCTGGGACATGAAATTCCAAGAATGAGGAAAACAGGATGCATCTTTGCAGGTCAGTAACTTTCTTACATGGTAATATCTTTTTGGAGTACAGTGCCTTGTACCCTAAATCACTATGTTGTGGACTTGAGTAGGAATGGCTCATTCTTGCTTCTCTACAGATAAAACACAAATACAGAAGCCTTCAATGTTTCCTTTTAATCTTCTGCAAATGTCCTGCTAAAAACAGTCAGCTCCAGAAAACTTCATTGTCAAGATATTCTCTCCTCTGCCAAGATATTCCACCATCATCTTGAGAAGCATAATGCTATAGCTCATCCCAACATGTTAAAAAAGTGCTTATTAAAACTCACATTCCTCATTCTTTTTTACCCAATTCCTTGGTCTTCTTTTGACCTTCACTGGCATCATGATGTTAATGAGTCTACATTTTTCAAGTATCCATTCATTCATTGGTGTGTTAGGAGGCAGGGAGGTTGTCCAGAAGCAGCTGTGAGTTCAAAAAGAGTAATAGGTCTTTTCTCTGTACATAAATATTTGCGACCTTGTTGGAAGGGAGGTAAAGCAGGTACACTTACACAGTGGAATTTATTTATTTATTCAACAGATATGGAGAACTTACCAAATGCCAGGCACTGGCGTAGAGATAATGCCTCTCCTTTCATAAAAATACAATCTATGGAAGCACATATTGTAAATAAACAAGTATACATGAAAATGTATACAAATGTAATGTGCTACAAGGGAGAACAGATGGATTGATTGGGGAAAATCTGGACAAAGGTAGGCAAGTGGAATTCTACTCTCTTAGTGGAATGAAAAACCTAAGAAGCAAAAGCAAAATGATGAAGACACATGGATTAAATGGCACCTTTGAAGAGTCAAGAACTAACTGACTTGAAGAGGTAGAGATAAAGGCCAGGGACAGTAGGAGGGGCAAAGATTGTGAAGGACTTTTTAAACCCTCCAGAGGACTCGAACCTAAAACAAAACAGTTAGTGACCAGGGAAGTAGTCTGTTTTTAAAAAGAGGTTAACAATACGACTCGCCCTTTTTGTCTATAATGAGGATTTACTTTTGGTCCTATGACTGAAGAATTTTGCAGGTGAGGAAAAAGTAGGAGTCAGGGAAAGGCTCTGAGGACATGTAGCAATTTGTCACATTTGTCCCTACTTAGGCTTTACTTATGTACCAAATTGAAAGCATAAGTGGAGAAAAAGTGAATGCAAAGTGCCACTTTAAAATCTGTTACTATGAACAAAAATGAAAAGCATCTAATTATATTATTAAATTTGGACAATTCATAATAAGCATTTTAAGCTTCTTTTCCCAATCCTAAGGTACATTTTATTATGCAATTAATAGAGCTGAATACTTTTTAAATTTGAAGTGTTACTGAGTAGTCCGTGAATGCAATGTAGTATAGAGGCCCTAGAATGATCTTGAAATAAAGTCTTTTCTTGGCTTTACCTCGATATGGTCATGAGACCATTTTTCTAGCTCTAATAACCTGACACTTTCCAGTTTCTAGTCAGGCAAATTAAATGTAAGTAATAATAAAGCAGATAAAAAACTGCTTTCAGAAACACAGCTTTATTAACTAAAACTGATTTTTTTCTTATTTAATATTTGACCTATTTAGCATTTCCCATCTACCCATCCAGAGGTCTTATATTTGTTTTTAATAAGACGGATTTAAAAAATTGTAAAAGAGAAGAACAAAGTATTAAACAATAACTGCTGATGTAATTGACTAGATCATGAAAAATAATTTTTATTTGAATGAATCTATGTTCTACAAATGAGGGCTAAGTTGAAAATAAAATTCTAGTCTTATTTTTACTTTCTAAACCACACAATCAGCTATCTGAAAGTCATAGAGAAGAACCACAATATATCAGTGTTTTAAAGTAATTCCTACAGGAAGCAACAAAGACACTTTCATGCTTTCAGAGGAAATGCATCTAAATGAATTATACTAGTTAATTATTTCCTGTATCCCTTACTTTACCCCCTCATGTAATTTACAACAGTGTCAGAATCTATTTCTTTTGTTAGGTGAACATCAGCGTGAGCATAAACATCTTTTAAGATTTTCAAATTTTACCCTTTTCCTTATTTTGGCACTGTGGAACAAAGGGACAGATTTCAGCCACTTCTGAAGAATTGAAAGGTATAGTCTCTATTCTTAAGCACAAAAATGGAACCACAAAGGAGCCTGTTACCATTTTCAAGACAAGCCTGAGGTAAAATTGGGATGTATGTATCAATGAAGTCGGATATTTAGGAATCACTCCTTTCAAACCTAGTTTGTGGGCTTCCACATGGCAAGTTTCTGGTCCCACAAAGTAGAAAATAAGACTTTCAACCATTGTGACACCACTACTTTAATGAATCCTGGGAATCCAGACAAACTTCCTCTATTTAATAATAACGATGATAAAAATAATAATAACAAACACTTGTATATCACTTACTATGGGTGATTAAATCTTCACATCGACCCAATAAGCGAGACCCATTGTTATCTCATTTTACAGGTGAGCAAACAGAGGCACAGAGACAATAAGTAACTTGTCCAAGTTCACACAGCTCATTAGTGATGGAATTGGCATTTAAACCAAATACCCTGACTCCAGAATTCACGCTCATAATAATAACATCATATTTCTCTCACTCTCTCTGTTCCCTCAAATTTTAACATCAATCTAATATGAATTTTAGACACATAGTGAATGTAAGGGGATGAATGGTGTCCCCAGTCCCACAAAAAATGTGTCCACATCTTAATGCCCCAAACCTGTGGATGTTCCTTTACTTGGAAAAAGAGTCTGTGCACATGTAATTAAGTTAAAGATCTTGAAATAAGATCATCCTGGGTCATTCCAGTGGGCCCTGAATCCAGTGGCAAGCATCTTTGTAAGAGACAGGCACATGGAGGAGAAGGGACACAGGGAGGAAGAAGCAATGTAAAGATGGAGACAGATTGGAGTGATGTGGTCACAAGCTAAGAAAACCAAGGAACGCTCACAGATGCCAGAGGTTGGAAGAGGTAAGGAACGCATTTTCTTCTAGAGCCCGCAGAGGAAGGCCAGCCCTGCCAGATTTTGATGTTCTGGCCTCCAGAACTGTGAGAGAATAAATCTCTGTTGTTTAAAGCCACCAAGTGTGTGATAATTTGTTACAGGAAACTAATACAGTGAACAGTGAGTTGGTTTTGGATGATTACATGGAAAACACATTTTGAGAAACTATTAAGAGTGGTGTGCCAGAGCCAGCTAAGACAGGCTTGCAAGAGTCAATTTTTGAGTATTCAAGAATTTTGCAAACTGATTGTTAACAAGGGTCTCCCCATCCCCCAGAGTCACTTTGCCATTTCACTACTACCTCTACTTTAAGCAGTGTGGGGGCTAAGATGGTTCCCTCTTAACCTGGGTCTCCAGTCTATTCACAGCTCTCACTCACTGAGGCTAGTAGCCCTCTAGATTCTAACAATACGAAATATCTTTCTTTCCTTAGGAAAGGCATCTTACGTCTTATACTTAGTTTTAATTATTACTGACAGTGTGTATAGGGATGAGAAGAAGCATGGATAAAGCAAGATAGGTATATAAAGAGGTGCTAAACATAAGGAAAAGGACTTTTATAATAGACCTTTATAAAAGTTAGTTAAGCATGGGCACATTTGGCCCCTTGCCCCACATCTCTCTACTCATCCTCATGCACACATATACTTCTACTGTAAGATTAATTTTATATGTTTATAGAATAATTACTGAGATCACATACTCCAAAACAAAAAGTATTTTAGGTCAAAACCCTGGGCATCATAACTGATTAAAATTTATAAACATGCCTCTATTGTCTGAATGTCTGTGGATTTACTCTCTACTTTTTCTTCCAAATCAAAACTTTTCCCTAAGGCCCAGCTACAGAAGATGGAATTGAATTGTGTTCTCCCAAAATTCCTGTGTTGAATCCTAACCCCCGGTATCTCAGAGTGTGACCTTATTTGGAAATAGGGTCTTTACAGAAGTAATCAATTAAAATGAAGTCATTAAAGTAGAGCCTGATCCAATATGACTTGAGTCCTTATAAGAAGAGGAAATTTGGAGGCAAATCTTTAAGAAGAAAGATGATGGAAAGACACGTGTGAAAAACAGCCGTCTAAGGAAAGAGGCCTGGAACAGATCCTCCCCTCACAGCCCTGGGAAGGAACCCACCTGCCAACACCTTGATTTTGAACCAATAGGCTCCAGAACTGTGAGACAGCAAATTTCTGTTATTGAAAACAACCAGTTTGTGCTATTTTGCACAGCATCCCTAGCAAACTAATGCACCTTCTATAATCCTTTCAACCACATATGATCATTTCCCAATTTCTTCCATCACAGTCCTCACTCTCTTCCTTTCCTCTGACCTTTATATTTAAAGTATTTGGATTCATTCTTCAAACTAGCATAACCTGAATAACAAAATTGGACAATGATAGAATGAAGAAAAGTTATCTAGATTTATCGCACTTATGAATATAGAAATGTCAGAATATACTATAAATAAAGATCCTTTATTTGAGAAATACAAGGATAGTTCAATATTAAAAAAAATTTGTTGATATAACTTACAACAGTATATTAAAGGAAAAAATAATCTTAATAGACACCGATGACATATATGATAAGCTTCAATAAGCAATCTGGAAAAAAACAGAGAAAACTACAAAAATATAAAGTATTATTGATAAGTAATTTATAAGTAAATTCATGAGTAATATTATTAGAGATCAACAGCAAATTTCAACTAAATGGAGAAATACTAAAAACAATCCCATTAAAATCAATAACAACACAAGGAGGACTGTTAATAATCGATAATATTCTGGAAGTCCTCAGCAATACAATAAGTAAGAAAAATAAATGACATATGATGTACAGAGAAGGAAAAATACTATCATTTTAGTAATAGTAAAAAAGAGTAGAAAACCAAATAAATCTACTGAAAGATATTCCAACCAAATGGAGCATTCATTGAGGTGATTGCTTATAAGATAAATAACAGATGATACTTAATATCTATGCTACACAAAGAACTCCTAGACGTCAATAAGAAAGATAAAGCATTTGGTGGGAAAGTACACAGTAAACGGGCAAACCTCTCTCCCCAAACAAAGCAGAACAATATAAAATTCCAATAAATATATGCAAAGTCTCTCAACCTCATTAGTTATAAGTAAAATGCAAATAAAAAGAACAGTAAGCTACCACTTTTCTCTCATCAGATTATGAAAACATTGAAATTATTAACAACATCAAAAATCAGTGAGGAAGTGGAGACAGAGGATATTCATATAAATTTGAGGGATAAATTGGTACAGAAATTTTGAATGGATTTATAATTTATCAAATTTATAATCTATCAAATTTTTAAATTAACATTTATTTTCACCTGGAATTTCAACTAAAAAGCACCAAAGAATTAACAATATTTTCTTATAGATTTATACATTTTAAATTCTTTTATAGAAAGCATGTATAATATTTGTAATTTTAAAAAATACAAAATTTTTCTTTAAAGCACTGACTGAAATGCCAAGTTTATAGCCCAGTAGAACTGGTAAGTTCTGAGATATTGTGGTGTCAGGTACATAAGTCATCTGGCCAAGGTTCATAGATGTATCAGTCTGAAATCACAGGAATTGTAAGATATTAAAAAAGACATAACATTAGACTGAAATCCTATTGCTCTAAAGTACATGTCATCATATATCGTATTTACAATTAAAAAAATTGTAGGAAAAGTACAAATGTTTCTTTATTTTAACCCCAGTTTTAGGACATTTGTGTTCAGTAGAGATTATTTAAAGTAATTTCTTTCCAACTGCAGCTTTGTCAACAGCAGATTGGAGATATTTGTTCATATCTACAAAACCAAAATCTTTATTTTTCTTTTCTGAGGAAGACTCACCCTGAGCTAACCTCCATTGCCAATCTTCCCATTGTTCTTTTTTATGTGAGCCACTGCCACAGCATGGCTGCTAACAGATGCATGGGGTAGGGCTGTGCCCAGGATCTGAACCTGGGCCACCAAAGTGGAGAGTACTGAACTTGACCACTGCCTGCCAGGCCTGGCCGGAAAATCTTTAAAATCTGATTGTTGAGTTCCCAGTAGGTTAAAAAGAAATCACAACAATTTTAACAGCAGCGTAGATCTGTCCGCAATATTACAGAAAGTGCTTATTTATATTCCAAACTTCTAATATGACCAAGTAGAACAATAAAGTCAGAAAGTGTGATAACTCACAGAAGAACCAATCATTTAAACAAGCTTTACCAAGACTCTGTAAACCCACTTGAAGATAAATTCAAGAGAAACTTTGATATTTCAATTCAAGAAATGTTTTTCTAAAGCATTTTTAAGCACCATAATAGGCACAGCATAAAACTTGTAGAAGAGCTTGCCTCAGCATATACCACTGCCAAACCAGTATTTCATTAACAGTGAAAGATGATTAAGAAAAAGAGCTACCTACCAGAGTATGTTTTATGCCAAATTTGGTTTGTTTTAGAAGAATGCACATTTTCAGACTTTTATTTTCTGTATGAAAAGTATATTTAAAATGAATTGTTTTAGACAATCATTATATTTTATATGGTATAAAAGGTATTACATACTAGAATAAGTTACTTTCCCTACAATAGAGGAGGGAAATTTCTTTTGGTATTTGTTTGTAATAAAATCTTTATCAAAAACATGGCAAAATAAGACATACTTTAAAAATGAGTTGTAGAAACATAGCTTGTACTGAGTGAGCTAAATAAGATGTCTCCTTAAAAACCACAGGAAGTTTTATTTCATCATGAGCATACTTCTTTATGCTTCTCATAAAGATGATTCTAGCAAGCTACTTGCAATATGCAGCACAACGTTTTTTCATTGATAGGATGTGATAACTTTCTGTAATGCTTTTAATGAAGTGTTTAAAAACCCTTCTTATAAGGTTTTTCTAAGAAGCTCCTTGCCGGATAGGTCAGCACAGTGCTTTTCAGTGAATAGAAATGATACCACCATAATGCATGTAGTGAAGATACTAAAAACACATTTAATAAAGATTTTTCAAACAAGCTACTTGCAAGATGCATTCAGCACAGGGTAATTTCAGTAAATGGAATTGATAATCATTCTGTAATGCTTATAGTGAAGTATTTAAAAACACTTCTTAAAAAGTTTTTCCTGGGGCCAGCCCGGCAACGTAGTGGTTAAGTTCACCCACTCCACTTGGATGGCCTGGAGTTTGCAGGTTTGGATCCCAGGTGTGGACCTATGCACCATTCATCAAGCCATGCTGTGGCAGCATCCCACATACAAAATAGAAGATGGGCAGAGATGTTAGCTCAGGGACAATCTTCCTTAACAAAAAAATGAAGTTTTTGCTAACAATACTTGGAAGATGTGTTAAGCACAGTGTTATTTGAGTGAATGGAAGCAGAAAACGCTATGTAATGCATGTAGTAAAATTATTAAGAACACATTTAATTAAAATGTTCCTAACAAGTTACTTGCAAGATACATTAAATAGAGTTATTTCAACAAATGGAAGAGATAACAATTCTGTACTACTTGTAAAAAAGTGTGTAAAACACTTCTTAGAAGTTTCTAAAAAGCTACTTGCGTGATCCTTCGGCACAGTGTAATTTCAGTGAATGGAAGTGATACCCATTCTGTAATGCTTGTAGAAAAATGTTCGAAAACACTACATGTAAAGATGTTTCTAACAAGCTACTTTCAAGATGTGTTCGTCACAGTGTTATTTCAGTGAATGGAAGTGATACTCACTTTGTAATGCTTGAAGTGAGCATTTTTATAAAGATGTTTCTAACAAGCTATTTGAACAATATATTCAGCATGGTGCTATTTCAGCATTGGAAATGATACCTGTTCTGTAATTCTTGCACAGATGTGTTTAAAAACAATTATTTAAAGCATGTAGTAAAGAGTTTAAGGACATGTGTTATAAAGATATTTCTAACAAGCTACTTGAAAGATGTGTCAGCACAGTGTTACTTCAGTCAATGGAAGCGATACCCACTCTGTAATGCATGTAGTGAAGTTAAGAACACATTAAGGAAAAATGTTTCTAACAAGATGCATTCAGTACAGTGTTATGTCACTGAATGTAAGTGATACCCATTCTGTAAAACTTGTAGTGAAGTGCTTAAAAATACTTCTTATAAGGATGTTTATAACAAGTTACTTCAAGTGTCTTTGAGCACAGTCTTATCTCAGTGAATGGAAGTGATTCCCATTCTGTAATTCTTGTACTGAAGTGTTTAAAGACATGTCTTATAAAGATGTTTCTATTAAGCTACTTGCAAGATGCATTAAGCACAGTGTTTTTTAGTGAAAAGAAGCAATACACATTTCATAATCCTTGTAGAAAAGAGCTTAAAAATAGTTCTTATAAAGGTATTTCTAACAAGGCACTTATGCTATCAGAACTGTGTTATTTTAATGAATTGAATTGATAACCATTCGGTAATGCATGTAGTGACATTGTTAAGAACACATTTAGTAAATATGTTTGCAACAAGATACCTGCAAAATGCGTTCAGCAGTGTTTTTTCAGTGAAGTTGTACCCACTATGCAATGCATGAAGTGTCTAAGGATAATACTTGTAAGCTGTTTCTAACAAGCTACATGCAAGATGTCTTCAGAACATTTCTATTTCAGTGAATGTAATATTGATTCAATAATGCTTGTAGTGAGTGTTTTAAAAGACTTCCTTTATAGACGTATCTAACAAGCAACTTATTATTCCAGTAAATGGAAGTGATTTCTATTTTATAATATTTGTAGTAAAGTGTTTAAGAACATTTTTTGTAAAGATGTTTCTACCAAGATATTTGCAAGATGCATTCAGCATAGTGTTATTTCAGTGAATGGAAGTGATATTTATTGTGTATTTTATGTATTGAACTGTTTAAAAATACTTTTATAAAGAGGTTTCTACCAAGCTACTTTCAGTATGCATTCAGCACATTGTTACACCAGTGAATGAAGTGATATTCATTCTGTAATGCTTGTAATGAAGTTTTAAAACACTTCTTATAATTATGTTTCTAACAAACTTCTTTCAAGATGCATTTGGCACATTGATATTTCAGTGAATGGATGTGATTCCCCCTCTACATAGAAAGAGTGAAATTATAAAGAAAACATATTAAATATGTTTCTAACAAGGTACTTCAAGACATGTTCAGTGGTGTTATGTCGGTGAATATAAATAATTCCCATTCTCTAAGGATTGTAATTAAAACACTTCTTATAAAAATTTTTCCAACAAGCTACTTATAGGATGCATTCAGCAGTGTTATTCAGTGAATGGAAGGATAACAATTCTGTATCATCTATAGAAAAGTATTTGAAGACAATTTTTATAAAGATGTTTCTAAGAAAATACTTGCAAGATGCATTCAGGCAAGAGTTTTTTCAGTGAATGGATGTGATAACTACTCTAGGCATTCTATCTAGTAAAGTTACTAAGACCACATGCAATAAAAATGTTTCTAACAAGGCACCTGCAAGATGGCTTCAGCAAAGTGTTATACCAGTGAATGGAAGTCATAATCATTCTCTAATTCCTGCAGTGAAATGTTTAGAGACATTACTTATAAAGATGTTTCCAACAAGCTATTTGCAAGGTACATTCATCACAGTGTTGTTTCATTGAATGAAAGTGAAACCCATACTGTGCTGCTTGCAGTGAAGTATTTATGAGCACTTCTTATAAAAATGTTTCTAACAAGCTACTTGCATGATGCTTTCAGCACAGTGTTATTTCAGTTATGGAAGTGATAACCATCCTGTAATGCATGCAGTGAATTGCTGAAGACACCTTTTATAAAGATATTTATAAAAAGACACTGCAAGTTGTGTTCAGCACATTGTTTTCTTATTGATGAATTTGATATCCACTCTGTAATGTGTTTAGTAAAGTTACAAAGAACAAACTTAATAAGATGTTTTTAATAAGCAACTTGTAAGATGCATTCAGCAGGCATCATTTTAGTGAATTTAAAGGATAAATATTCTTTAATGAATGTAGTGATGTGTTTACAGACAAAACTTACAAAGAGATTTCTAAGAAGCTACTTGCAAGAAGCCTTCAGGACTGTGTTTCTTCAGTGGACGAATGTTATACCCACTCTGTAATGCATAAATTCAAATTATTAAAAGCACATTCATTAAAGATGTTTCTATCAAGTTATTTCCAAGAATTTTTCATCACAGTGTTATTTCAGTTAATGGAATTGATACCTTCTCCGTAATACATGTAGTGAAGTGTTTAAGAAACCATTTAATTGAGATGTTTCTCACAACCTACTTGCAAGATGCATTCAGGACAAGGTTATTTCAGGTTATTTCAGTGGATGGAGTGTTACCCATTCTGTAATGCATGTAGTTAAGCATTTTAGAACAATTCTTACAAACATTTTCTCACAAGGTACTTGCAAGATGCCTCCAGCACAATGTTAATTCAATGAATAGAAGAGAAGCACATTTTATAATGCTTACAGTGAAGCATTTAAGAAGAGTTCTTACAAAAATGTTTCTGACAACCTACATGCAAGATTTATTCAATACAGTATTATTTCAACGAATGGAAGTTATACCCATTCTTTAATGCCTGTAGTGAAGTGTTTGAAACACTCTTTATAATTATATTTCTAACAAACTACTTGCAAGAGGGCTTAAGCACAGTGTTTTTTCAGTGAAAGAATTTATATTCACTCTGTAACACATGTAATGAAACTATTAAGAACATAGATAATAAATCTGTTTCTGAAAAACTACATTGCATGATGCATTAAACACGATATTATTTCAGTAAATGGAAGTGATACCCATTCTTTAATGGTTCAAATTAAGTGTTTAAAAACACTTCTTATAAAGATATTTCTAACAAGCTACTTACACTCGAGGTAGTACCCTCTTAATGCATGTAGAGAAGTGTTTAAGAACACATTTAATAAAAATTTTCCAATAATCAACTTGCAAATTATATTCAACACATTGTTATTTCAGTGAATGGAAATAAACCTCATCCTGTAAAGCTATAATGAAGTGATAAAAAAAACACCTCTTATAAAGATATTTCTAACAAACTACTTGCAAGATGCATTCAGCACAGTGTTATTTTTGTGAATGGAAGTGATTGCCATTCTGTAATGCTAGCAGTGAAATGTGTAAGAACACATCTTATAAAAATGTTTCTATTGAGCTACTTGCAAGATGTGTTCAACACACCGTTATTTCAGTGAATGCAGTGATACCGACACACTAATTCATGCGGATATGTGTTTCAGAACAGTTCTTATAAAGACGTGTCTCACAAACTATTTTGCAAGATGAATTCAGCACGGTAATATTTCAGTGAATAGAAGTGATAACCATTTGGAATGCATGTACACAAGTGTTTAAAAACACATTGAATAAAGATGTTGCTGAAAACCAACTTGCAATATGCATTCAATACAGCTTTATTTCAGGGAAGGAAAGTGATACCCATTTTGTAATGTTTATGCTGAAGTGTTTCAGGGCACTTCTTATAAAAATGTTTCTGGCAAGCTACATGCAAGATATAGTCAGCACAGTGTTATGTTAGTGAAAGGAAGTGATACCTACTTGTTGTAACGCATGTAGTGATTCTTAATAAAAGTTTGTATAAAAATGTTTCCACAACCTACTTGAAAGATGCATTCAGCACAGTGTTTTTCCACTGATGGAAGTGGTGCCCATTCTGTAATGTTTCTAGTGACATGTTTAAGGACACATCTTATAAGTGTTTCTAACACACTGCTTGCAAGTTGTGTTCAGGACAGGGTTATTTCAGTGAATGGAAGCTATAACCATTCTGTAATACATGTAGTGAATTGCTGAAGACACCTTTTATAAAGATGTTTCTAAAAAGACACTTGCAAGACATGTTCAGCCCATTGTTTTTCATTGATGAATGTGATACCCACTTTGTAATGCATATAGTGAAGTTATTAAGAACAAATTTCAAAAATTTTTTAAGAAGCTACTTGCAAGATGTTTTCAACAGGTGTTATTTCAGTGAATTTAAGGGATAGATATTCTTTAATGCATGTAGTGATTCATTTAAAGACAAAATTTATGAAGATGTTTCTAAGAAGCTACTTGCAAGAAGCCTTCAGCACTGTATTTCTTCAGTGAATGAATGTGATACCCACTCTGTAATGCATAAATTCAAATTATTAAGAGCACATTCATTAAAGGTGTTTCTGGGCCGGCCCCATGGCCAAGTGGTTAAGTTCGCGTGCTCCGCTGCTGCAGCTCAGGGTTTCGCTGGTTTGGATCCTGGGCGCGGACAAGGCACCACTCGTCAGGCCACGTTGAGGTGGCATCCCACATGCCACAACTAGAAGGACCTGCAACTACAATATACAACTATGTACAGGGGGGTGGGGGATTTGGGGAGATAAAGCAGAAAAAAAAAAAAAGATTGGCAACGTTGTTAGCTCAGGAGACAATCTTTAAAAAAAAAAAGACGTTTCTAACAAGTTACTCCCAAGAATTTTTCATCACAGTCTTATTTCAGTAAGTAGAATTGATACCCTCTCTGTGGTGCATGTAGTGAAGTGTTTAAGAAACCACTAGGGGCCCTGTGACCGAGTGGTTAAGTTCACATGCTCCGCTTCAGTGGTCCAGGGTTTTACCAGTTCAGATCCTGGGCATGAACCTAGCACCATTCATCAAGCCATGCTGAGGCAGCATCCCACATAGGAGAGCCAGAAGGACCTACAACTAGAATACACAGCTACGTACTGGGGTGATTTCTGAAGAAGAAAAAAAAGGAAGAAAAAAAAGATTGGAAACAGATGTTAGGGCCAATCTTTAAAAAGAAATAAAAAGAAACCATTTAATAAAGATATTTCTCACAACCTACTTGCAAGATGCCTTCAGAACAATATTATTTCAGTGAATGGAGTATTACCCATTCTGTAATGCATGCAGTTAAGCATGTAGGGACAGTTCTTACAAACATTTTCTAATAAAGCACTTGCAAGTTGCCTTCAGCACAGCGTTAAGTAAATGGAAGAGATACACATTCTGTAATGCTTGTAGTAAAGTGTTTAAGAATACATTTAATAAAGCTGTTTCTAAGAAGCTACTTGTAAGATACATACTTAAAAGTGTTATTTCTTGTACATCTGAAAGCTTTAAAATGTTATAATCCAATGTTACTGCCATAAAAAAATGAAATTAGAAAGAAAGTGTTATTTCAGTGAATAGTAGTGATACCCATTCTATAATGTTTGTAACAAAGTACTTAAAAACATTTCTTACAGAGATGGTGATAACAAGCTACATGCAAGAAGCACTCAGTACAGTGTTACTTCAGTATTGGAAGTGATGTTCACTTTGCAATGCATGCAGTATAGTTATAAATAGCAAATATAATAAAGATGTTTCTAACAAGCTACTTGTAAGAAGTGTTCAGCACAGTGCTTTTTTAAGTGCATGGATGTCATATCCACTCAATAATGCATGTAGTGATGTTATTAAGAACATATTTAATATGGAAGTTTCTACCAAGCTACTTGCAAAAGGCATTCAGTGCAGTGTTTTTTCAGTTAATGGAAGTAATATCCACTCTGTAATGCATGTAGTGATGTTATAAATAACATATATAATAAAGGTGTTTCTAAAGAGCTACTTACTTTTTCTAAAAAGCTACTATGCTTTCAAGATGGGTTCGTGCAGCTTTATTTCATTGAATATAAGTGATCCATTCTGTAATGCTTATAACAAATGTTTAAAAACTCATTATAAGTGTTATGGCTCTAGCATCACACTCATAATGTGACATAAATACTGTCTCCAGACATGGCCAACTATTCCCTTAGGGACAAAATTGCACTGGTTAAGAAGCACTGGGTTAGAATACAACTCATCTGATACTAGCTTTATCCTAACATTCAGTCCAAAATACTGGATAAAATAAGTCCACATAAAACCTCATCATAACCTTGTTCTTTTGCTTTATCTAAGAACCCAGTCATAACCTCATATTTTTATTAGTGTAGCCACTATTTTGCCACTTTGAATTCTTTTCACACCTGAAACATGCTCCATGCATTCTTGACATGTTTTTTTATAGTACCAAATATCATTTGCCAGTCACTTTAGTAGATTTTATGCCAACATTAATATTCTATATATCAGCATTGTTTCTTTTCTACTTTCCCTTTTTATTCTGGTTTATACATATCTTAAGTGATCTGAGAATTTTCGAGTAAGAATCTTTCAAAACTTGTATAACTGCAGACTTCGCCAACTATAATTCAATTGCCTGAAATATTTAACAAAAAGCAGCTAGGAGAAGTGATCCAAGATGGCAATGCAGGAAGATCCTGAATTTACCTCCTGCCACAGACACACTGAACCTGTAGGTACATATGGAACAATTCTCTCTGAAGAAAACCTAAAAAGTAGCTGAGCATTTCCTTCACATGAAATAAATAAAGGGTCACGTCAAGGAGGGCAAGAGAGGCTAAGATGGTTTCTCCATAAACCATAACCTGGCACAGAGTCTCACAATTGGGAGGGAACTCACAAACCTGGAGCTTCTCCCTGAGGATCTAAAGGTTTGTAGCCCACATCAGGCACCCCAAGTTTTACACCTGCACCTAAGAGATGAGCCACCAAAACTCTGGCTTTGAAAAAACCAGTGGAGATTGTGCCCAGATGCCCAAAGAGGCAAACTGGGCTTGCACAGAGAATCAGCTCACCCCAAGGTGCAGAGTAGAAGCAGTTGTTTTAAAAGTGCCCAGATTGCATGTGAAAGGGATCATTTGCTAATTTTAAAGCATTGGCTGGAGGAGACGGGTTATTGAGATACTCTCTGAGGATGGAGGCTCTGGTTGGCATCATTTTAATGCTTTTCTACCTTGGTAAAGCCACTGGGCATCATTTCCTTTTCCTTGGCAATGCCATCTTCACCTTCAAGAAGAAGATGGTGCATGCCATCTTTTTGCTTTCCCTCTGCCTTGCTAAAGCCAGCAGGCACCATCTTTTTTCTTTTTTTTTCTTCAGTGGGTGCCATCTTTGCATTCCCCCTCTGCCAAACACCGCAGTGCCAGGAACTTCTCTACATGTCTGGTGCCCTGGATTTTGCATCTGTAGCCCAGGGGATATGCTTTGTTTCCTGGCTCTGGAGGCCAAGGGGGCTTGACTTCCTAAGTCCCATGGGACTATAATAATTGGAGAGAGAATTCTTGGCAGACCATCACTCCCAGGGCACTGTACAGACAGCAGATTGAAACACAACCCAAGTCTTTCTGAGAAAGAGGTCTATTTACATGTTCAGGAGCTTTGATCTCAGGGGCAGGCTCGTGGTAAGGTACTTGTAGAGGTCTACAGAGTTGCTTTCAGAGATGTCTGCTGATGGATGTAATCTTACACTCTCCTTCTGCCTTGCTCCTGCTCACTGATATCTCCCAGAAAGGAGCTTATATCCTTGTCTGGTGCCCCAATTTTTGCAGCTATTTCCAAGGGACTCTTCTGAATCACCTGACTGTTATGGCAAGCAAGGCTTATGTTTGTGTGTCCCACAGGATAACAACCAATGAAGAAAGAGTTCTAAACAGATATCAACTTCAGGGCACTGCAAGAGGCAATGAACCCAGGAGCTCAGTCTCTCTGTGAAAGAGGCCTACAGCTTATCATCATAACCACAGCATGAGGGTCAGGCTTCTAATTAAACACAGATCTATGGGCAGACTGTAAACCTTTCCAGAGATCTTGAGAGGCAGGTACTATCTTCACGCTCTCCCTCTGCTGTGCTCCAGAGTGCCAGTATTTCTCAGAGAGGAGTTCTTATACATGTCTGACACCCAAATTTTAGTGCCTTGGTTGTTGCATCTGTTTCCTGGGGGACACCTCTAGATCACCTGATCTGGTGGCCAGCACAGCAGACATTTGTAGTCCCACAAGACTAATACACATATTTGCATACTTTAAAAGCTTCTACCTGAGGGTCTGGCTTCCAATCAGCCTGAATCCACATGCTGACTGAAATCCTCCCCTTTGGGGCAATGCCTGGTCTTGGCACACCCTCAACAGCTAGGAGCTATTGAAAATAAAATAGGCTGCTTCTACAATCACAAAAGGGTGAGAGACAACTAAGAGCTAAGGCAAGGTTGAATTATAAAGTTAACTCACACAAGGCCACTCCTACAAGAATGGGAGAGGTGGCTATTTCATCTAATACATACAAACGAATACAGAAAGTCCAGCAAAATGAAGAAAAAGGAATATGTTCCAAACAAAAGAACAAGATAAACCTCAGAAAAAAACTTTAATGAAATTGAGATATGTAATTTACTTGTTAAAGAGTTCAAATGGTCATAAAGATACTCACTGGACTTGGGAAAAGAATGGATAAACACAGTGAGAAGTTTGACAAAAAGATAGAAAATATAAGAAAGTGCCAAATAGAAGTTACCAAGCTGAAGAATACAATAACTGAGCTGAAAAACATATTAGAGGAGTTCAACATTAGACTAAGTGAATCAGAGTGATTAGTGAACTTGAAGACAAAGTAGTGGTACTCACTCAATCAGAGTGGCAAAAGAAAAGCATTTAGAAAGTGAAGATAGTTTAAGGCACTTATGGCACAACATCAAGCAGACAAATATTTGCATTAGAGGGGTCCCAAAAGGAGAAGAGAGAGAGAAATGGGCAGAAAAATTATTTGAAGAAATAATGGCTGAAACTTCCTTAGCCTAGGGGAGGAAACAGCCATCCAGACTCAGGGAGCCCAGGGAATTACACATAAGAAGAACCCAAGAGACCCTCACCAAGACACATTATAATCAAAATGTCAAAAGTGAAAGACAAAGAGAGAATCTTAAAAGCAGCAAGAGAAAAACAACTTACTAGAAAGGAACTCCCATAAGGCTATGAGCAGGTTTTTCAGTGGAAACTTTGCAGGCCAGAAGGGAGTGCCATGATAGATTCCAAGTGCTGAAGGAAAGAACTTCTGCCCAAGAATACTCTACTCGGCAAAATTGTCATTTCAGAATAGAAGAAGAGATGGCGAGTTTTCCAGATAAGCAAAAAGCAAAATCTAAAGGAACTCATCATAACTAAACTGGCCTTATAAGAAATGTTAAAGGGACTTCTTCAAGCTTCTTTAAGCTGAAAATAAAAAGTACTAATTAGTAACAAGAAAACATAAATTTCATTGGTAATGCTAAATATATGATAAAGGTAGCAGATTGATCACTTATAAAGCTAGTATGAAGGTAAAAAGTCAAAAGTAATAAAAATAACTATAACTAAAATAATCAATTAAAGGAGACACAAGACAAAAAGATATAAATTGAGGCATAAAATTTGAGGGGAGCGTGAAAATGTAGATGTTTAGAATATGGTCAGACTTAAGTTGTTATTAACTTAAAATATACCTTATAAATATAGGTTCTTATATGTAAATCTCATCATAATCACAAAACAAAAACCTGTGTAGATACACAAAAGATAATGAGAAAGGAATGTAGGCATATCACTAAAAGAAGTCATCAAACTACAAAGGAAGAGAGCAAGACAAGAAAGGAAGAGAGAGGAACTACAAAACAGCCAGAAAACAATTAACAAAATGGTAATAAGTACAAACCTATCAATAATTACTTCAAATGTAAATAGACTAAATTCTCCAATAAAGACATTGAGTGGCTGAATAGATAAAAAACAGAACAAAACAAGACCTAGCTATATGCTGCCTACAAGAGACTCACTTCAGGGGCCAGCCCAGTGCCACAGTGGTTAAGTTCGCATGTTCTGCTCCAGCAGCCTGCAGTTCACTGGTTTGGATCCTGGGTGTGGACCTATGCACTGCTTATCAATCTATGCTGTGGTAGGCGTCCCACATATAAAGTAAAGGAAGATGGGCAAGGATGTTGGCTTATGGCTAGTCTTCCTCAGCAAAAAGAGGAGCATTGGTGGTGGATGTTAGCTCAGGGTTACTCTTCCTCAAAAAAATAAAAAGACACTCACTTCAGATGTAAGGAAACACACAGACTGAAAGTAAAGTGATGGGAAAACATGACCCATCCAAATGGAAACCAAAAGAAAGCTGGGGTAGCTATACTATTATCACACAAAATAGACTTTAAAATGAAGACTGTAACAAGAGACAAAGAAGGGCATTACATACTGATAAAAGGGTCACTCCAACAAGAGGATATAACATTTGTGCAGCCAAAATAGAACCACCTAAATAAATAAAGGAAATATTGCCAGAACTAAAGGAAGAAGTAGACAGCAATACAATAATAGTAAAGGACTTTAATACTCAACTTTCGTTAGTGGATAGATCATCCAGATGAAAAATCAACAAGGAAACTTCAGCCTTAAAATGACATGTTAGACCAGATGGACTTAAGAAAGAAATACAGAATAGTCCATCCAAAAGCAGTAGAAAACACATTCTTCTCAAGTGCACATGAAACATCTAGGACAGATCATGTGTTAGGCTACAAAACAAATCTTAATAATTTTAAGAAGATTGAAATCTTATCAAGCATCTTTTTCTACCACAATTTATGAAACTAAAAATAAATTACAAGAATAAAACTCAAAAATTTACAAATATGTGGTGATTTAAAAACATACTAATATGGGGCTGGCCCCATGGCCAAGTGGTTAAGTTCACATGCTCCGCTTCGGCGGCCCAGGGTATCCAGTTTGAATCCTGGGTGCAGACATGGCACCGCTCATCAAGCCATGCTGAGGTGGCATCCCACATGCCACAACTAGAAGGACCCACAACTAAAAATACACAACTTTGTACCGGGGGGCTTTGGGGAGAAAAAGAAAAAAATAAAATCTTAAAAAAAAAAAAACATGCTACTGAAAAACCAATAAGTCAATGAATAAATCAAAAAAGAAATAAAAAATACTTCAAGACAAGTAAAAATAGAAATACAACATACCCAAACTTATGGGATGCAACAAAAATAGTTATAAGAAGGAAGTTTATGGCAATAAATGCCTACCTCAAGAAACCAAAAAAGATCTAAAATCAACAACTTAACTGTACATCTCAAAAAACTAGAAATAGAAGGACAAAGCCCACAGTTAGTTGAAGGGAGGAATAACAAAGATCAGAGTGAAAATAAATAAAATAGAGATTTAAAAGGCAATAGAAAAGAACAATAAAACTAAAAGTTGGTTCTTTGAAAAGATAAACAAAATTGACAAACCTTTAGCTAGATTTAAGAAAAAAAGAGAGAGGGATAAAATAAAATCAGAAGTAAAAGAAGAGACATTACAGTTGATACCACAGAAATACAAAGGATCATAAGAGACTAGTATGAACAATTACACAACAACCAATTGGACAATCTAGATGAAATGGATAAATTCCTAGAAAGATACAATCTTCCACGACTGAATTATGAATAAATAGGAAATTTGAATTGGCCATTTACTAGTAAGGAGACTGAATTAGCAACCAAAAACTTCCCAACAAACAAAAGTCCAGGACCAGATGGTTTCACTGGTGAAACCTATCAAATATCCCAAGTAGAATTAATATCAATCCTTCTCAAACTCTTCCAAAAAATAGAAAAGGAAGGAATACTTCCAAAGTTGTTGTATGAGGCCAGCATTACCCTGATACCAAAACCAGACAAGTATACCACAAGAAAAGAAAATTACAGGCCAGTATCCTTGCTGAACATAGATCCAAACATCCTCAACAAAATATTAACAAACCAAATTCAATAATACATTAAAAGGATCATATACAATGATCGAGTGGAATTTATCCCATGAATGAAAGTATGGTTCAATATCCACAAGTTAATCAATGTGATATACCATATTAACAACATGAAGGATGATCATATGGTGATCCCAATAGACACAGAAAAATCTTCTGACAAAATTCAACATCCATTTATAATAAAAACTCTCAAGAAAATGGGTATGGACGGAGTGTACCCCAACATGATAAAGGCCTTAGATGACAAGCACACAGCTAACATCCCACTCAATGGTGAATAGCTGAAAGCTTTTCTGCCATGATTGGACACAACACAAGGATACCCACTCTCACCACTTTTATTCAACATAGGTTGGAAGTCCTAGCCAGGGCAATCAGGTAAGAAAAAGAAATAAAAGTCATCATCCAAATTGGAAAGAAAGAAGTAAATCTCTCACTATTTTCAGATGACATAATATTACATATAGAAAACCTTAAAGACTCCACCAAAAATTGTTACAAGTGACAAACAAATTCATTACATTTTCAGGATATAAAATCAATATACAAAAATGTTACATTTCTATACACTAATAACAAAAGATCAGAAAGACAAATTAATAAAAATATCCCATTTACAAATGGAGCAAAAAGAATAAAATATCTTGCTGATATTTTTTATATCAGCATTTTTTATTTTTATTGATATTTTATTATAAAATTATAAATAAATTTAACCAAGGAGGTAAAAAACCCATACACCGAAAACTGTAACACATTGATGAAAGAAACTGAAGAAGAAATAAATAAATGGAAAGATATTCTGTGCTCATGGATTGGAAGAATTAATATTGGTAAAATGTCACACTTCTTAAAGCAATCTACAGATTCAATGCATTTCCTATTAAAATTCAATGGGATTTTTCACAGAAATAGAACAATCTAAAATATGTATGGAACCATAAAAGACCCTAACAGCCAAAGTAATCTTGAGAAAGAAGAATAAAGCTGAAGGTATCATGCTTCCTGATTTCAAATTGTATTACAAAGCTATAGTAATCAAAATAGTATGATGTTGATATAAAAACAGACACATAGATAAATGGAACAGAATAAAGAGCCCAGAAATAAACCTATGCATATATGGTCAATTAATTCATAACACAGGAGCCAAAAATATACAATACGGAAACGACAGTCTCTTCAATTAATGTGTTGGGAAAACTCGACAGTCATATGCAAAAGGATGAAACTAGACTGCTATTTTACACCATGCACAAAAATTCACTCAAAATGGATTAAAGACTTGACTATAAAATCTGTAAACATAAAACTCCTAGAAGAAACAGAGATGGTCACCTCCCTGACATTGTTCTTGGAAAGACTTTTTGGATCTGACTCCAAAAGCAAAGGCAACAAAAACAAAAACAAACAAGTGTGACTATATCAAACTAAAAAGCTTCTGCATGGCGAGGAAAATCATCAACAAAATGAAAGGCAACCTACTGAATTAGAGAAAATATTTGCCTGCCATATATCTGATACGGGGTTAATATCCAAAATATATAAAGAACTCATACAACTCAATAGCAAAAAAACAAAACAAAAAAACCAAAAACCAATCTGGAAAAAAAAATGGGTAAGATCTCATCAAGATGGTGGCATAAGCAGACTTTGAACTCATCTCCTCCCATGAACACAATCAGGTTACAACAATTTTTGGAAGAATTACCCCAGATTGACATTGAAAACAGGATAAGAAGAACCCCCACAACAAGGGACAGTCCTGATGAAGGCAGAAGAGGCAGAAATTCCTGCTGGAGAGGAAAAAAAGCCACCATTGGGAGCACCTGAGCTTCTCAGCTGGCCAGCCAGGAGCCACCCTAAGGTACGCAGCCCTCCCTGGAGGAGTGAGTTCCAGAGTCGGGGCCCATACTGCTGTAAGCATCCTTCAGACTCAGTCCAACTGAGACAGGGGTCTTATTGTCTGGCTTTGCTGGCTATTAACTGCAACAAGGATACCTCCAGAAAAGCTATCAGCCGAAAGCCGAAAAGACCCAGGTCTTAAAGGGCCCACACACAAACTCACTCATTGCAGCAACCTAAAATCACCAGAGAGAAGGCTGACAGTCCTTTGGTGAAACGAGATTCACCTGGTGGGCTCTGGGGGCATCTTGGAGAGAGGAGGGACCTCTCTGGAGACTGAGACATTGGTGGGGAGCATCATTCTGAGCTGATCAGGCATGCTGACAGGACCCTGGGGAGTGCCATTGAGGTTCATCCCTTGGCCTCTTAGCCCAGGGGTCTGCCATGCCCACTAGAGCACAGATTTAATCCAGTTCAGCCAAGGCAGGCAACCTGCCCTAGGGACTGGCCCCACCTAACAGCAAGCCCTCAGGCTACTTTTCAGCCTGCATTGACTGGGTGCCTTGATCCTCTACAGGCAGGCAAGGGTGTCTGCCTCTGTGGGGCAGGGCCTGTGTGAGGACTAGGTGAACTGTGGGGGGCATTGGTGGGGGGTTGGGGGCCCCTGCAGTGCAGTGTTGGGGTACACTTCAGGGGGTTGAGAAGTGTGCATGGACCAGGACTGTGTTGACAGTGTATGTGGTCCCATGGCAGGTGGGGTGGGAGGTGAGGCTTATCAGCAGCAGAAGACCTGTGCTACACAAAAAGACATAAAAATGATCAGCCCCACCTTCCAAAGCCTGAAACAATTGAGTGCCCTTGTGCCAAGGACCAGCCCCACTCAGCAGCACTCCTAAGAGAACTGACAACAGCCTTGTAGTCCTGAGGCCTATCACAACTATAAGCCCCTGAGCCTAGCAACCAGCTACACTGGGTACCAACCCAGTTAAGAGGAAAACTGCAATAGGAGTGTGCTGATAGACTTTGTAGCCAACAGTGCTAAGGCTCCTCAAACTGGATTTATAAACAGCTGGCCAGGGAAGGAAAGATCAGGCTCCCTGGGTACCGGCAGTGGGAGCAATCCTGCCACAGCAGCAGGATACAAGTCGCCCACAAAGGGGTCACTCCTGGATCTTCTGGACAGGTGACCAGAGGGAAGCACACTGCTGGGCCTCATAAGGCATCTCATACATAAGGACAAAATCAGGAGACAGAACCTACTCACCTAATACATAGAAATAAACACAGAGAAAGAGGCATAATGAGGAGACAAAGGAATACTTTCCAAGCAAGGGAACAGTACAAAACCCCAGAAAAAGGACTAAATGAAACAGAAACAAGCAACCTACTCAACAAAGAGTTCAAACAAAATATCATGAGGATGCTCACAGATGTGGGGAGAAGACCAGATGAACACAGTGGGCACATCAGCAAAGAAATGGATGATATAAAAAAAACAATCAGAAATGAAGAACATAATACTGGAAATGAGAAATTCATTAGAGGGACTCAATAGCAGAGTAGAGGATGCAGAAGAACGGATCAGCAAGCTAGACGAAAGACTAGAGGAAATCACCCAAGCAGAACAGAAAAGAGAAAAAAGAATTAGACAAAATGAGAAGAGTCTAAGGGAACTCTGGGACAATATCAGGCATGCTAACATGCGGATTACAGGTGTCCCAAAAGGAGAAGAGAGAGAGACAAAGGGGGAGAAAATTTGTTTGAAGAAATAATAGATGAAAATTTTCCTAACCTGAGGAAGGAAACAGACATCCAAGTTCAGGAAGCACAGAGAGCTCCAAACAAGATAAGCCCAAAGAGGCCCCCACAAAGACATATTATAATTAAAATGTTCAAAATTAAAGACAAAGAGAGAATCTTAAAAGCAGCAAGAGAGGGGCTGGCCCCGTGGCCGAGTGGTTAAGTTCGCGCACTCTGCTGCAGGCGGCCCAGTGTTTCGTTGGTTCGAATCCTGGGCGCGGACATGGCACTGCTCATTAAACCACGCTGAGGCAGCGTCCCACATGCCACAACTGGAAGGACCCACAACAAAGAATATACAACTATGTACTGGGGGGCTTTGGGGAGAAAAAGGAAAAAATAAAATCTTTAAAAAAAAAAAAAAGCAGCAAGAGAAAGGTCACAAGTGACATACAAAGGGAAGCCCATCAGGCTATCAGCGGACTTCTCAGCTGAGACCCTACAGGGAAGAAGAGAATGGCACGACGTATTTAAAGGGCTAAAAGGAAAAAACCTACAGCCAAGAATACTCTATCCATCAAGGATGTCATTCAGAATGGAAGGAGAGATAAAGAGCTTCCCAGACAAGCAAAAATTAAAGGAGTTCGTCACCATGAAACCAGTTATGCAAGAAATGCTGAAGTGACTTATGTAAGTGGGAAAGGAATGACCACAAACAGAAATTTAAAAAAATTATCAAAAAAACAAAATGACAACAACAAACAAACAGGCAATAAAATCGCTTGTAAAGGTAAAAATAAGGTAAGGTAGCAGATCAACTACCTGTAAAGATAATACAAAGGTTAAAAGACAAATATATTAAAATCACCTATTTCAATGATAAGAGGGTAATGGATAGACACACACTAAATAAGAGACTATATATGATTTGAAAAACATAAAACATGGGAGGAGGGAAGTGAAAAAGTAGAGCTTTTAGAAAGAGGTCAAGCTAAAGAGTCTATCAACTCAATATAGACTGTTATATACACAGAATATTAAACAGGATCCTCATGGTAATTACAAATCAGAAACCAATAACAAGCAAGAAAAAAAGTAAGACAAAAGAAATCAAACATATTACTAAAGATAGCCATCAAACCACAAGGGAAGAGAGCAAGAGAAAAGGAAAACAACAGAGAAGAACTACTAAAACACCCAGAAAAAAGTGACAAAATGGCAATGAATACATATTTATCAATAGCTACTTTAAATATCAATGGACTAAATGCTCCAATCAAATACCATAGGGTAGCCAATTGGATAAAATAACAAGACCCATGTATATGCTGCATACAAGAGACACTCTTCAGACCTAAAGACACTCAGCAACTGAAAGTGAAAGGATGGAAAAAGATATTCCATGCAAATGGCAAAGAAGAGAAAGCGGGGGTAGCAATACTTATATCAGACAAAATAGACTTTAAAACAAAAACTATAATAAGAGACAAAGACGGGCACTATATAATGATAAAGGGAACAATCCAACAAGAAAATATAATAGTTGTAAATATCTATGCTCCCAACATAGGAGCACCTAAATATATAAAGCAATTATTAACAGACATAAAAGGAGAAATAGACAGTAACACAATAATAGTAGGGGACTTTAACACTCCACTTACACCAATGGATAGATCACCCAAACAGAAGATCAATAAGGAAACACTGGCCTTAAAGGACACATTAGACCAGATGGACTTAGTAGATATATACAGAACATTCCATCCAAAACCCACAAAATACAAATTCTTTTCAAATGCCCATGGAACATTCTCCAGGATTGATCACACATTAGGCCACAAAACAAGTCTCAATAAATTTAAGAAGATCGAAATAATACTAGGCATCTTTTCTGACCACAAAGGTATGAAACTAGAAATCAACTACAGGAAGAAAACCAGAAAAGCCACAAAAATGTGGAGATTAAACTAAATGCTACTGAACAACGATTGGGTCAATGAATAAATCAAAGGAGAAATCAAAAAATTCCTGGAGACAAATGAAAATGAAAACACGACATGCCAAAATCTGTGGGATACAGCAAAAGCGGTTCTAAGAGGGAAGTTTATAGCAATTCAGACCTATCTCAACAAAGAAGAAAAATCCCAAATAGACAATCTAAAAGCGCATCTAAAGGTACTGGAAAAAAGAACAACAAACAAAGCCCAAAATCAGCAGAAGGAAGGAAATAATAAAAAATCAGAGCAGAAATAAATGAAATAGAGACTAAAAAAACAATAGAAAAAATTAATGAAACCAAGAGCTGATTCTTTGAAAAGACAAACAAAATCGACAAACCCTTAGGTAGACACACCAAGAAAAAAAGAGAGAAGGCTCAAATAAATAAAATCAGAAAGGAAATAGCAGCGATTACAACGGACACCTCAGAAATACAAAAGATAATAAGAGAATATTATGAAAATCTATACGCCAACAAATTGGATAATCTAGAAGAAACGGATAAATTCTTAGAAATATACGACCTTCCAAAACTGGACCCAGAAGAAGTACAGAATTTGAATAGACCAATCACCAGTACAGAAATTGAAACAGCAATCAAAAACTTCCCAAAAAATAAAAGTCCGGGACCAGATGACTTCCCTGGTGAATTCTACCAAACACCAAAGAAGACTTAATACCTATTCTTCTCAAACTCTTCCAAAAAATTGAAGAGGAGAGGAGGCTCCCTAACTCATTCTGCAAAGCCAACATTATCCTGATACCAAAAGCAGACAAGGACAACACAAAAACAGAAAATTACAGGCCAATATCACTGATGAACATTGATTCAAAAATCCTCAACAAAATACTAGCAAATCGAATACATCAATGCATTAAAAAGATCATACATCATGATCAAGTGGGTTTCATTCCAGGGATGCAGAGATGATTCAACATCTGCAAATCTATCAACGTGATACACCACATTAACAAAATGAAGAATAAAAATCACATGATCATCTCAATAGACGCAGAGAAAGCATTTGACAAGATAAAGCATCCATTTATGATAAAAACTCAAAATAAAATGGGTATAGAAGGAAAATACCTCAACATAATAAAGGCCATATATGACAAACCCACAGCAAATATCATGCTCAATGGAGAAAAACTGAAAGCTATACCTCTAAGAACAGAAACCAGACAAGGATGCCCATTGTCACCACTCTTATTTAACATATTATTGGAAGTCCTAGCCAAAGCAATCAAGCAAGAAAAAGAAATAAAAAGGATACATATTGGAAAAGAAGAAGTGAAACTGTCACTCTTTGCAGATGACATGATTTTATATCTAGAAAACCCTAAAGAATCCACTAAAAAACTTTTAGAAACAATAAAGGAATATAGTCAAGTCACAGGATACAAAATCAATGTACAAAAATCGGTTGCATTTCTATGCACTAACAATGAAGTAGCAGAAAGAGAAATTAAGAATACAATCCCATTTACAACTGCAGCAAAAAGAATAAAATACCTAGGAACAAACTTAACCAAAGAGGTGAAAAATCTGTACACCAAAAACTATAAAACATTGTTGAAAGAAATCAAAGAAGACACAAAGAAATGGAAAGATATTCTGTGCTCTTGGATTGGAAGAATTAACACTGTTAAAATGTCCATACTTCCTAAAGCAATCTATAGATTCAACACAATCCCTATCGAAAAGTTCCAACAACATTTTTCACAGAAATAGAACAAAGAATCCTAAAATTTATATGGAACAACAAAAGACCCCAGATAACCAAAGGATTCCTGAGGAAAAAGAACAAAGCTGGAAGCATCACACTCCCTGACTTCAAAATATACTACGAAGTCATAGTAACCAAAACAGTATGGTACTGGCACAGAAACAGACACACGGATCAGTGGAACAGAATCAAGAGCCCAGAAGTAAACCCACACATTTATGGACAGCTAGTATTCGACAAGGGAGCCAAGAGCATACGATGGAGAAAGGAGAGTCTCGTCAATAAACGGTGTTGAGAAAACTGGACAGCCACGTGCCAAAGAATGAAAGTAGACCATTACCTTACACCATGCACAAAAATCAACTCAAAATGGATTAAAGACTTGAATGTAAGACCCGAATCCATGAAACTTCTAGAAGAAAACATAGGCAGTACACTCTTTGACATCGGTCTTAGCAGCATATTTTCAAGTACCATGTCTGACGGGCTAGGGAATCAAAAGAAAAAATGAACAAATGGGACTACATCAAACTAAAAAGCTTCTGCACAGCAAAGGAAACCATCAAAAAAATGAGAAGACAACCTAACAATTGGGAGAAGATATTTGCAAACCATATATCAGAAAGGGGTTAATATCCAAAATATACAAAGAACTCATACAGCTCAACAACAAAAAAACCAACAATCCAATTGAAAAATGGGCAAAGGATCTGACAGAGATTTCTCCAAAGAAGATATACGGATGGCCAACAGGCATATGAAAAGATGCTCAGCATCATTAGCTATGAGGGAATCGCAAATCAAAACTACAATGAGGTGTCACCTCACTCTGGTCAGAATGGCTATAATTAACAAGACAGGAAACAAATGTTGGAGAGGATGTGGAGAGAAGAGAACACTTGTTCACTGCTGGTGGGAGTGCAAAATGGTGCAGCCACTATGGAAAGCATTATGGAGTATCCTCAGAAAATTAAGAATTGATCTACCACATGATCCAGCTATCCCACTGCTGGGTATTTATCCAGAGAACTTGAAAATGCAAATGCATAAAGATACTTGCACCCCTATGTTCATTGCAGCGTTATACACAATAGCCAAGACTTGGAAGCAACCTAGGTGCCCATCAAGGGACGAATGGATAAAGAAGATATGGTATTTATACATGATGGAATAATATTCAGCCATAAGAAATGATGAAATCCACCCATTTGTGACAACATGGAGGGACCTTGAGGGTATTGTGCTGAGTGAAATAAGTCAGAGGGAGAAAATAAAATTCCATATGATCTCACTCATAAGTAGAAGACAAAAACAATGACAAACAAACACATAGCATTGGAGATTGGATTGGTGATTACCATAGGGGAAGCAGGGAGGAGGGAGGGCAAAAGAAGTGATTAAGCTCACATGTGAGGAGATGGACTATAATTAGTATTTGAGTGGTGAACATTATGTAGTCTACACAGAATTTGAAATATATTATGATGTACATCAGAAATAAATAAATAAATAAATAAAGCAAATGGTCCATTAAAAAAAAATGGGCAGAGGATCGGAATAGACGTTTTTCCTAGGAAGACATACAGTTGGCCAATAGGTACATGAAAAGATTCACAACATCATTAATCATCAGGGAAATGAAAATCAAAATCACAATGAGACATTACCTCATTGCCTATTAGAATAGCTATTATCAAAAGACAAGAAATAATAAGTGTTGGCAAGGATGTAGAGAAATGGCAAACCTTGTGTACTGTTGGTGAGAATACAAATTGGTGCAGCAACAATGGAAAACATCGAAAAATTAAAAATAGAACTATCATATGGTCCAGGAATTATACTTCTGAGTATTTATTCAAAGAAAACAAAAACACTAACTCGAAAAGATACATGCACCCCATGTTCATTGTAGCTTTATTTACAATAGCCAAGATATGAAAACAATGTAAGCACTCATTGACAGATGAATGGATAAAGAAATGTGGTGAATATACACATAATGGAATACTATTCAGCCATAAAAAATAATAAAATATTTCCATTTGCAACAACATGGATGGACACTGATGGTATTATTCTTAGTAAAGTAAGTCAGACAAAGACAAATATTGTGTGATATCACTTATGTGTGGAATATAAAACAAAACTAAACTAAATAAAAACCAACTCATAGATACAGAAAACAGAATGTTGGTTGCCAGAGGCAGGGCATGAGAAGTGGGTGAAATGGATGAAAGAGGTCAAAAGATACACATTTCCAGTTATAAAATAAATAAGTCATGGGGACATAATGTACAGCATGGTGACTATAGTTAATAATACTGTATTGCATATTTAAAAGTTGCTAAGAGAGTACATCTTAAAAGTCCTCATCACAAGAAAAAAATATTTGTAAGTATGTATGTGATGGATGTTAATTAGACTTATTGTGTTGATGTTTTTGCAATGTATATAAATATTGAACCGTTATGTTGTGCATCTAAAACTATTATAATGCTGTATGTTAATTATATCTCAATAGAAAAATAAAATAAAAAATAATTTTAAAAAAATACTAGTTTTCAAATAATGTCACCAAACAAGCTTTGGTGTGGATGTGGAGAGATTAGGACCCTAATGTATTGCTGGTGGGATGGTAAAACGGTGCAGCCATTTTGGAAAACAATTTAACGTTTCTTAAATTCAAAGATATTTACCAAATGACCTAGTAATTATACTTCCAAATAGCTATCTAACAAAAATTAAGACATTTACCCATACAAAGACTTTGATTCAAATGTTCATAGCAGGATTATTCATAACAGTAAAAAATTGGACACAACCCAAATGTCCATCAATTATTGAATGGGTAACCAAAATGCGGTATATCCTTACAATGGAATACTACTTAGCGATAAAAAGGAATGAAGTGTTAATACATGGTACAGCATCGATGAATCTTGAAAACCTTATGCTAAGTGAAAGAATAAAGTCAAAAAACGACAAATACTATATGATTCCACTTATAGGAAATGTCTAGAATAGGCAAATCCATAGATACAGAAAGCGGGTTAGTGTACGAGGGTGGTGGGGATGCAGAGCAACTGCTAATGTGCATGAGGTTTCTTTCTGAGGTGATGAAAATGCTCTAAAATTAGACCACGATGATGGTTGCACCATTCTGTAAATATACTACAAACCGTTGAATTATGCACTTTAACTGGATGAACTGTGTGACATATAATTTATAATTCAATAAATCTTTTAAAAATATGCTGTGTAAGTGTAGATGAAATCTTTCCTGAACGAAAATTGAGGTTCACCTACCAGGCTATCAATTCAGTCGGCAAGCTTCCCCTCTCCTTCCCCATCAGACCTGAATGCAAATGTAAACAATGAGAGACTTGTCCATGTCTCCTTCACCCTAGCATTCTCTGCACCCTGAAAATTAACGAGACTGAGATATGATATGCAGTCTATAGGTTCTGATTCCACTGCTGTGACATATAGTGGATCTCAGATCAACTTACGTATTCATGTATGGGTCTATCAGTCAGAAGGCAATCCTTGATTTTACTAGAGGAGGTGGTAGCCACTTTCTGAGGACTCAGGGGTATGTAAAGTCTTCACACTCCTTCCTGTTCTCTCCCCAAATTCCTTCGTTTCTTTTGGTTAGGCATTGATTCTACTAGTTCCTGTCAAATGTGTACTAACAAAGTGTTTTGAGGATTGGATTTTGATTAACTTGGAGGGAAGATTCCGGTGGCTTGCCACAGGACCATGTTCGTTATCAACATCGCTAAAGACACAGACTCCTTATTCAATTTGTTGATTACTCAAGGATAGGAGGCACAGAAAATATATTAGATAATAGAGTTAAGTTTAAAAAGTATCTCAATAAGCTGGAACAAAGTGCTGAAACAAAAAAATAAAATTGAATAAGAGTAGATAGAAAAGTTCAATGAATCCATTTCACACGAACAGAATGAAGGAGAACTAGCATCACATTCACTAATTTAAAAGAAGCCTGTGAGTTTTACACACCAATAATTTCCATATGAATTGGATATATAGTTTATTTATAACAAGAATATTATGGTCATGGCAGCAGTAACAGAAGAACAGAAGAATTCAGATGACATTGGGAGTACTACACCCACTTCTGAATGTAATATTTTAAGGGGTGTATTATGGAGTAGTCATACAACAATCTTCAATAAATAATTGAGCTGTCATTTCAGAGAATGCTTGGTACTGGGAATACAAGAAAACAAGGTCTTTGTCCTTCTAAAGCTTAGAAGCTATCAGGGAAGGCAGGTCTGAGTCGTCACTACCAGCATGGTGAGTCTTACAGAGGGAGAGGGCAGAGCTCATGAGACCAGGTAGGGTGGACCAAGCCTAGACATCCTTTCAGAGGCAGGTAACCTGGGTGGTGAAGGGTCTGGAAACAATAAAGCACAGAGAGGTGTAGGGATGGATAATCTAGATAAGAGAGAATTGATGGGGTGTGGTTGAAATGTAGTTATGGGGATGAAGAATCAGCCTTATATTTGTTGTTCCAGAGGAAAGAATTAGGACAAATAGGGAGAAATTACAAGCAGGCAGACTATCTGTGTGAATATTTGGGAGAATATATGACAACAGAATAGGTGGCTTCATTAAGTAGGCAGCTTGCCAACACAAAAAGTATTTAATCTGATGACCTTTGTGTTGGACTAGATCAGAAGTTGGAAATCAATTTTTGTAAAGGGCTAGAGAGTAAACATTTTAGGCTTTGTGGTCCACACAGTCTCGTTGCCACTACTCAACTCTGCCATTGTATCAAGAAGAAAGCCACAGATAACAAATAAACAAATGAACAGGGATGCATTCCAATAATACTGCATTTAGGTGCCTTGAAATTTGAATTTCATATAATTTTCACAGGTCATGAAATGTAATAATATTCTTTTGATTTTTTTCCCCAACAATTCTTAGCTTACGGTTTATAAAAATATAGACAGTGGGCCAGATTTAGCCCATAGGATGTAGTTTGCCAATCTGTGGACAAGATGATGTTGGAGTTTGCTTGCAGTTCTGTGGCTTCGTGTTGGGGTAAAATCTGAGGGACATGATGTGTCCTTTTGAAATCATCACCTGTTTGCCAATAATTAAAACTATAGGTGGTGTTAATTGAGATTGAAGCATAGAGAATGTTTCACAGCAACAAGCGCTGAACTGGGATTTGAGCCCAGGCAGCCTAGCCCCAGAACCATTTTTCTGATATTCTTTTAGTTAATCCATGGAACAAACCTAGAAGGTGGGCACTCTGGTTGTGCTAGGCTGGAAGTGAGGAAACTGGTGCAGAGACGTTAAGTGATCTGCCCACACTCATGAGAGGGCAAGTGCTGGGAGGAGAGTCCAATCTGACCTGGAGGCCACACTTCACCACACCCTCTGCCTGCTGTCAAGTCAGTGTAGCAGATAGGGTGAACATTGTGCAGCACATTGACTGGCAAGTCTGGGAAATGGTTGTGGGCAGAGTATCCTGTCAAATGAAGGACCATATTAATATTCACCAGTCTCACCCAAGGGTGTTGAGCAAATTAATGCCAATAAAATGCTTGAAGTCTTCAGAGGGGAACAAAAAAGTCAAGAACAAATACAATGGGGTAGTTGATTTGTATTTATTGTTGCATTTATTAAATTGTCACTTTTCTGGTCTTTGTGAGGCTTTCCGAATAAACAACAGTTTAATAGTTCAATAGTATAATAATAGTTCAATATATAAACAATAGCTTAATAGTTAATAGTAAACAATAGTTCTCAGAACTATTCATATCATCCTGAAAAACCAAGTCTAAATTCCAGGAGATGACGGTCACTGAGACTGAGAAGGTTTAGAAAGGCAAAGAATTACAACCTTTGAAATCTCTTTCCTTGCTCTATCAACTTATAATTCTGTTGTAGGAATTAGAGGACCAATTTAACCATCTCTGTTGCTTTATTTCTAAGTATTTGGAGCACAAACTCCCTGCATTTAGGAGTTCTTTTGCATTAAGGTAGGCTTCGGTCCCTTAGCAGGTACCATGTTGTAGAAAGGAGAGGACCGGACAGATGAAACAGGAGAGCTGGTTGGACTGAGACCCCAGCCCAGAATTTAAGTAGTACACTGATTTTTGGTCCACTCTTCCAGGAGGCCTTCCCTGATTTCCAGGCTTAGTTGGATGTCTCTCCTCTGCACCTCCAAAGCACCAAACCCACCCTTATTATACTACATACGCCCTTTTGAAATTGTTGATTTTCTCATCTGGTAAACTGGACATTCCTTGAGGACAAGACTTTTTTTCACAGTCTTGTATGCCACTACTACAAAGCTGGGCAGACTGTGGGCTCCCAATAAACACTAAATAACAATAAATAATAAACTGTCCTTGGTTTGCTCATCAAGAAAACAAGAGAACAGATCAGACGTCTCTTCTGGCCTTGAGATTTGGAGAAAGATCACTCTTGTAGTTCCCAAGTAGACTCTCATACAGGTGGTTATTCTCTGGCTTGGGGGGAAAAAAAGGAGAAAGTCCCAAAGGAGAAAGAAATTTACATGACTAGATCCCTCTCTTCTTATAAAATGGGCATTCTTTTCTCAACTCAGCATCTAGAGGAATCCATTTTCAAACAACAAAGCTCTTATCTCATTCCTGCTCATGACCCTCCAGTTGATTCCCCATCTTGCCCAGAGTAAAAGCCACAATATTCCTCATGACCTAGAGACACTGTACCAGCTGGCTTTTTCTCCACTCACCTCTCTGATCTCTATCTCTGGCTCATTCCAGTCCCGCCACACAAGTCCTCTTACCACTCCTCTAATTTACCATGTCACTTCCATCCTCAAGGTCTGTACTCTTGTAGTTCCCTGCTCCTGGAAATTTTCCCCTAGATATCCTGATGGATTGCTCTCTCACCTTCCTTCACATCTGCTCAAAGTCAAGTTCACAGGCAAACCTATTCTAACCACCTTATGGATAATTCACAGTCTCTCTTTCAGCATTCCCTGTCCCCTCTGCTGATTTATTTTTCTCCATAGTGCTTGCTACCTTTCATTATACCATAGAAGTACTTTTATTTTATAGGCTCTTGGAGTTGAAGCATTTGTCTGTCTTGATCACTGCTGTGCCCCAGCACCTAGCAGATTGCCAGGCATGCAGCGTGGGGCTCAACGAATGTTTGTTGGATAAATGAACACAACTAAGGCAGCACAATGAGATGGGAATGAGGCTCAGCTGCTGAGCCTCAAGTCTCGCGGCTGCTCCTGGTTGGTCTTTGGGCTGTTGCTCTCATTTCATGTTCATGGCCTCTTCCAGAGCCCACATTTGCTCTGCTCTTCCAGGGCTCTTTCCCTTTTCAACCTCTGTCAACTGGTTATTCCTTTCCATAACAGTGGGAGCTCCATCCGAAGGAAAATTAAGCAGGAAGTAAAATAAAAGAAAGGGAAAATACCTTAGTGTCCTAATAGAAGGCAAATCTATTACCAATGGGGGAGGTGTGTGGATGACCATTGACTTTACGCCCTGATGTGAAAAAAGGAGGCGAACATCAATTTTTCAATCCCAAACTCACCAAATCTATAGGTGAGCCAATGACAGGTAGTAAAGCAACTTTACAAATAAAACTTGAATAAGTAAGTTCAGCACCATCTCTTAGGCATAACTAGTGTTCATGGAGGCTGTCCAAACCTTGAAGTCCTTATGTCCAATGATATAACTCATCATAATAAGAAGAAAGAGGCAACAGGGTGAATAAAAAGATCCAGGCTTTGAATATAGGTGCTTGTATTTCTTCAGATGATGAAACAAAATCATAATATCTACCTTATGAATTTACTTTGGAATGAAATGTAATATTGTAAGAGTAGGATATTGTATATATGATTATCCAGTCCATAATGGATGTTCTATGGATGTCAGAAATATCCCCACCAGCGTTATAATAATCATTATTGTTATTATTATTATTTGGAATAATTGATCTACCTAGGAGGCAGTAAAGACAGAAGAGTATCATCAGGCTGAGAGACATAGGGAAGGGAGTGTTCTATAGATTAAAAGATGAATGTGAGCCAAAGACCCCAGGGTTTCCCAACCTCAACACAATTGATGTTTGAGGCTGCGCAATTCTTAGCTGTGGGGGCTGTCCTGTGCACTGTAGGATGTTTAGCAGCATCTGCGGCTCTACCTGCTAGATGCCAACAGCACCACTACTTGTGATGCCCAAAGGTGTCTCCAGACATTGCCAAATGTCCCTTGGGGGGCAAAGTTGCCCAGTGGTGAGAACTGCTGATACCTGACCAGGATATATAAGACGGAATATGGGAAAGAACAGATTTCACTTAAACTCAGCATCCATAAAGGGCAGTATATTGTTTTAGTTTAGAGCAGTGTCAGGAAACCATAGTCCTTGGGCAAAATCAGCCTATCACTTGTTTTTGTGAATAAATTTTTGTGGAAACATTAGCCATTATCATCATTTATGTATTGTCTATGGCTGTTTTCACACTACAGTGGCAGAATTGAGTAGTTTTGGCAGAGACTGTGTGGTCCGTAAAAACAAAAATAGCTATTATCTAACCATCTCAAGGAACAGTCTGCCAACTGTTGGTTTACAGCATAGAATCTGGAACCAGACTGCCTGTTTTTAAATTCTAGTTCTGCTGCTTGTCACCAACATAATTTGTGACAAGGTCTTGAAACTCCTGGTACCTCAGCTTCCTCATCTCTCAAAGGGGCTAATGACAATGGTGCCAAACTCATAGAGTCGTTGTGAGGGTTGAATGCGTAAAGACACATGATGTGCTCACAACAGCCCCTGAAATGTCGTAAGCACAATATATGTTTCTCATTAAAATATTCTTCCAGAAGAGGCAAAGAAAACATGATAATCTTATCTTTCAAGGGACTGATTTATATATCTATAAAATCTGCCCAGAAAAGAATACAATTTCTTATGTCCAATAAACTCATTAGTTTCTCTCCTTAAATCTTCTCTCATTAATATATGACGTGCTAATTTCAAAGACAGAAGCAGAGAGTAAAGAATAACATGCCTTTGAAAATATGAGTTTCAGTATCCAGTGGAAAACCCAAGAGGAAAAATAAAAACTATAGCAAAATTGACATGTGCTTTATGTATTTTTCTAGCCCTTGCAGATCAAGAAATGTTGCGTTTCCTTTTTTTTGCTGTCTCTTTCCTTGTCTTACTTTTAAACTCCTTTAAAGGAAGAACTTTCGGGTAATAACATACACTTACATGGGCCTGGATGTGCATGTATATCCCTATCACAAGTCCCGCACGCTGACTAGACTTGGAGCCTCACTGTACAGGAGCAAAGGAAGTTCTTACCTGCCCTCTAGCTGTTTCTGTTTCTCCAATTACTATCTATTCCCCAAGAATCAGCATAAGCACTGTTTATTTCCTGTGACCCTTGTTATATTCTGCAGAGTACCTCTTCAAATTCCAGTAGTGACCAGAGGACTTCACCTCTCAACAAGGCACTTCCTCCCACGCTCACTGTAGCTGTTACTCAGCTGATGCTCACGTAGCTGCCTGGTTTCCCAACCAAATTTTAAATGACTTGTGGCAAGGACCTTAACTGATGTGTATCTCCTGTTGCACAATATTCAGTGAGAGAGTTCCTAGTAGACACAAACACACTAAGTAAAAATGATATTGGGTGACATAATGCATATATTTGATAAGGGACTCAAATCTAGCATATATTATAACCTAAACAAACCAATGAAAAAGTAATCCAATAGATAAATGGGTAAAAGATTTGAACACTGGCTCCACAAAGAGTTTATCCAAATGGCTAACAAACATACTCAGCCACATTAGTTATCAGGTAAATGCAAATTAAAACCTGATGTTGATATTATCACACACTCAGCAGAATGGTTAAAATAAAGAAAATAGCACAAGTACAGCAACTCTCACAAATGACTGATAGGACCACAACTTGTTACAGTAGGTTTGGAAAACCATTTGGCAGTTACCTACAAAAGCTCTGTATAAACACACCCTATGACTCAGCAATTCCACTTTTCTGTTTATTCTCCACAGAAATGCACACATACGTTAATTAAAAGGCAGATACTAGAATATTCATGGTAACTCCATTTAATAGCCAAAAGCTGGAAATCAAATAAATGTTAACCGACAGTAGAATGAATAAAGTCGCATCTATATTCTTCTAGTAAAATATGGCACGGCAATGACAGTGTGCAATACGTTCATCAATGTGGATAAATTTCACAGATATAATTTTGAAAATGGGTACAATGGACAGACAGAAAAGGGTGCTTAGTGTGCCTACCATTCACATGCAGTATGAGATCTTCTGAAACAAGCCTGTGCTGTCGGAAGTTAAGCAAGCAGCGATTCCTGGAGAAGGGGCTGTGAGGCGTCTTCTAGGGGAAGACTGCTGATGTTCTGTGTTTTTATCTAAGTGTTGATTCCACGGGTGTGTTGAATTTGTGAAAAATCATCCAAAAGTGCAATTACAACGTCTCATTTTCTATATGTAGACTATTCTCTAATGTAAAGTTAAAATTATTTTGATTGATTTAAATAGGAGTAAATTAGCAATATTCTTCTTTACTTCCAGGTAGTGTTTTCTGTTTTGTACATAGTATTTAGGTAACAAAATTCACCATTTCCTGGAGAGAGCAACCTATAATGTAAGTACAGTTGTTCTGTTCACACTGTCACAAAAACCCTTCCAAACTCCAGCACCAGTTCACCACCTCCGGCCTTTTGCTGAGCATACTGGAGTGTGCCATTCTTTACACAGAGTTCAGCACTTGAGAACTGGAAAGAACTTTATTTTACAGGCAATAAAACTGACTCTAAAACTGAGTCATTGGTAAGTTGCTGATCTGAGATCATGCAGTCAATTTACAGTTGAGGCAGGAATGTGGTTCCAGAACTCCTGCCTCCCAGCTGCACTCCTGCCTCCTCTCTTTGGTAGGAATTAGCAAAGCTCCCATGGGATAGGTCCACAGTTTATCCCTCCTGGGGCAGCTGATCATCCTTGGAGCACAAAAAAACATGTCATGACCTCCCTACCTTGCTCCAACTTTGAAAGAAAGATGCTCACATCACCCTCTTTCCTCAGACATCTAAACTCTCTTATTTCTCCAGAGCCTTAAAGAGAATGCTTCTTAATCTCTGATAGATTAGTTAATAAACATTAATATCCTCAATATATATTCATTCTAGAGACATAAGCATTTTAATAGAAAAATCTCAGTATTTTTCAAGATATGTTCTCTCAAGATGTGTTATTAGTTATTACAGAAAAAAAATTTCCGTAGTTGGATATATTTGGGAAATGATGAATAAAGCAACGCTAAACATGTTCCTTAATTGCAGGCCTGTTTTGTGCCAGTTTCAGCTTATCAGTGATGATGCTCTTGGCTAGGAATGCCTGAGGCACTCACCTGAGCCTGGACTAGTGGCAAGCCCCCACAGACACTTCCTTGAGAGGGGCCCGGATGGTTCTCATTAAAATTGCAGGCCACACCTCAGCAACAACATCAGGGAACTTTGATAAAACAAGGTTTATTACTCCAAGATCCTGGAGGAGACATGGAACACCAGGGGCCACACAGTGAGGCTGCAGATAGAGAGAGCTCATAGACCTGGCATTCTGCCTTCACTGTGGTCTGAGGGAGCGTGCCAAGGGTTCTGAGGGTTCACTTTTTATTGCTGGATTTAAAACACAACAGCTGGAATTAAAGTGTAGGAAAGGAAACATAGGGTCACTCAAGCAGTCAGTTATCTAGGTAGCCCAGGACTTTCTGCAAGGGGCTCTTCATGGGTAGGGCCCGGCTCTTCATTGAGTTGTGTAGCTGGCAATACGTTTGTTTGAGATGGATGTCTTTGAAGTAGATGCTTCGGGAATCAAAAGCTTACTGTCAGGCTTTTATGTTACAATCAAAAAAGCTAGTTGTCAAGCACCTAGACTACAAGGACATTTAAATCATTTGATATGCTGAAAAAGTTTGTGCATCCTAAGAGGAAGATAAAGTTTGCTGCATCTCCATAATGTATTTAACAACAGAGTCATTTTTACCACTTCTTGTATGTCTATATGTGTACGTGAATCTCACCAAATACATCCCAAAAACATGTTATGAAATGTTCCTTTAACCCAAATAATTTTAAAAAGAGAATTTTATGTAATGGATAAATAATTGGGCATATTTTCAGGGGCAAATGTGTTTTTGAGAATTGCTTCTCAAATTATATGCAGAAGATTTCTATTCTACTTAAGATGAGTCTGCTTTAAAGAGGGTTATAAAGTTAAAAGTAAACACATTAAGAGCTCATAAACTTTACAATGTGCATATCAAGTATCCCGTAGAATACCAGCTCCTCAGCTCATCTGCTGAGCAAGCCATCCTAACATCGCCTACATGCTGAACATCCTTCTGTATCATTGACGAGCTGGAAACTTTATTTGGGATGATGCTTGCATTTTAGGACTATGGCTCACAGTTTTTAATTTCATGGATCAGTAAACATTCAAGAAAAATTAAAGCAAACAACATAGGGTTTTCAAAGTTTTTATTTAGCCAAGTAAGGATATTCCAACTATAATATCAATTATATGCTGTATCTGTCATTTTATAAAAGAAAAGACATTTTGACCACAAAAGAAGATATAGAATTGAAATACAAAAATAATAAATGTTTATTGCAACAAGTCAAATAATACAAAGAGGTATATATAGAAAAGCATTCCCTTCACCAGCCGCTCTCCGTATTTTACCAGTTAACCACCTTTGTCTATGCACCTAAGAATAGACAGACATATACACATGTATATAGGATCTGCCTATTTATTTTCCAACAAAATGGATCATGCTATTCTCATGTTTCCAACGTTTCCTACTCCCAAGCCTCATTTAAAGTACTCTGGAGACTTTTCTACGTCCTACCAAATATTGCTGTTTTGCAATTACATTTAGACTCTGACATTTTATTTTCTAAACAATTTATACATTTTTTATACTTTTCCTCTCTTCCTGGGAAGTGTATGGGAGTGACTGTCCCCAGTGAATGTATCTAGTGTTCAATAATATTTTCTTTTTAATGCTGTCAATCTGATGGGGAAATTTAGCAATACTACTACAAATATGATATTAGGTCACTTTTATCATATAAGCTTACTTTACGCAATACACTTCGAAGCACTTTATATGTGTTCTTTGACCCAGTTCTCACAATAATTGCACAAGGTAGATAACATCATGTTCCTACGTTGGAGAGAGGAAAGCCATGGGTGAAGGGACTTGCACCAGGTTGTACAGATCCTATGTGTTGGTGCATGACACAGACAATTCTTAAACATACTTGTTGCTTTCATTTGCATTTCCCTACTATTGAGACCAAATAATATTCAATGTTTCTGGTTAATATTTATGTCCTTCTGTGAATAGGCAATTTAGTTTTGTTTGTCTTCTTTACAATGTCAAATAGTAGCAGTTATTCCTATAGTAGGATTATTAAATTTTTAACACTTTTACTGCAAACATGGTGACTTGTTAAATTAATGAATTAATTATTTATTTACTTATTTATTCATTTTTAAGATTTTATTTTTCCTTTTTCTCCCCAAAGCCCCCCAGTATATAATTGTGTATTTTTAGATGTGGGTCCTTCTAGTTGTGGCATGTGGGATGCCACCTCATCATGGCTTGATGAGTGGTGCCACATCTGTGCCCAGGATTCCAACCGGCGAAACCCTGGGCCGCCAAAGCCAGCACGGGAACTTAACCACTCGGCCATGGGGCTGGCCCCTTAAATGAATTATTTAATTGTCCTTTTTTTCTTATTTTGCTATGGATGAGTATACAATTTGTGATGGACTTCAGTGGTCCAAAAACCGAGTTTGGGAACCACAACTGTAAGTTACATGGAGGAGAGCAAAGAAGAATATGATCAAGACACTGAAAAGTTGTGATGAGCTCACTTGCCAAAAGGACTATAAATGAGGAGAAGGGCAGTGAAATATTTAGCAGAAGTGAAGAAGACAGAAGAATTTAGAAGAATGTCACTCCTTCACTTCCATTTAACCTGGAAAGAACTTGTTTTCAATGAAAATTTTACAAACATACATCAATCATAACCCAAATATATGTATACATATGCACCTTTATGTGTGCACAATAACTGGAAAATAGGTCAGTATGCTAACAGTATGGATAGTGCAAGTATGGCTGATTTTAAGTATGTTTTTTATATGTAACAGTATAAGCTAGGCTTATAATAAGGCTCAAAAGTCAGGCAGAAAAAATTACTATTAATAGAAAGAAGGAAAATAGTGAAAAACTAGTTTAAAAAAAGAAAATGTGCTTTGTAAATTGACATTTGGGAAAAAGTATAAATTAGATAGCAACAAAAGAAATATTACTTAAAATAATAAGTGGGATATGGACTTTTTGATAATACTGTCACCTCAAGTAACCCATAATCAATCTATAAATCAAAATTGGGGTGAGTTTATTATGAGCCAGCTCTGAGGACTATAGCCTGGGGGGGGGTGTTCCTTATCCAAAGAAGGAAGCACACCAAAGAAGTGGGGTCTACAGAGTGGCTATATGCTATCTTGGAACAAAGATCATACATCACATATGACAGGAATATCTCTTTTACTACTTTTATCATGAGATGCTCAGCTGGCACAGCAGGTCAGTGGTCACAAGGTGAGAAAAGCAGGTCAGTGGTCACAAGATGAACATAGCAGGTTGGTAATTAATCCTTAGTTTCTAGGAAGAGATGCTTATCCTTAAGGAAATGCTGATCTGCGTGGGAGGTACATCTCTGTCTTTAAGGGCATCATTCTTGTCTTTGGGACATGGTAAATGTTTAAAGCAGATGTACAATACATGCTCAACAAGTTAGGTACTTTTGGGAAAACAAGGTCAGGCCAAATTAGTTTTAAACCAAATGGCTTCCTCACATCTCCCAATATATCCTATTGCTTTTCATTTATTTATCAATACTTAATGCTATAAACTCTTGGAACCATAATGCCACTTCTAAAAATTTGTTCTAAGGAAATTACTCCAAAACAAAGGAAAAATACTATATGGATAAAAATACTTAAGGTAATAACATGCATAATGGCAGGAAATAAGAAACAACTCAAATATATAACAACATGTTTCCTAGATGGAATTCTGGGAAGACTACGTAGCTAATGCAAAGATGCTGTTTACGTATTGTTCTGAATGTGCTCAACACGCCGGCAACAAGAGCAAAATGTGCGTGTATGAAAATGATTGGAAGATATTTAAATATAATGATATCCATAAATGACAGTAGTTATATCAGAATAATGGGCTTTAAGATGTTTTCTCCTCTAAAATTTTGTTTGAAAATAATTTTTTAAATGTTAAAATATTAGAGAGAATAGCCATAATGTATCTATGCAACCCTAGACATTATTTTAAAAATTCATCCAGGGTGATTATTCATATATAGTCTGATCAATTAATTCTTTGCAGTATTCAAAAGGTACCCAGAGAGTCTATAAAATATGAACACCTCAAACATTTAAACTATGTTGTTATTTTTAAAAATTGAAATACAGAACTTTTGTGCAATGATTATCACATGGCAGATCCACAAGAAGACTGTTTAATTGAACTCTTTGAAATTTACTGGGTAAAATTTACTACCTGGTGGTATATTTACCATTAAGGCCATTAGTAAATACCATTTTCTGAGTTAACTATTAATTGAGATTAGTATCTCATGATTTCTTTTATCCTCAGAATGGAGTTTTAAATAGAAACTATGAGCAACTTATCCTACTCAAATCCACGTGCCATTGAGTCCTCCACCCACAAGGGATCTCACACAAGTCATTGGTCTTTCTGAAGCCTCCACTTGATGTGGCTTCTCTCTTCTGGCAGTTTTCTGTGCCATAAGAATATTCTTTTGAGTATCTATTATACCATTCTGCTTTGGCCCACAGTGGAGAGGCCAGACATTTCAAAATCCATTGTTTATTTGTTTTTCTGATATGTTAAAAAATTGTACATTATTTTAGATATGGATGACCAAAATGTTTAGCTCTCTTTTGACTATAAAAATAAGACTCTTAATACTAACACCATTGATTCCTGATTGCTCTTTCAGAGCACCAAATTTATCTGAATATTTCATCTATTTACTCCTTGTGAAATAAGCCTTTTACAAGAAGGATGCCTCAGAACGCACACACACACACACACACACACACAAGCATACATATAAAACCGCATATAAATATGATTAGGTGTCCTAAAGAAACAATAATAATAAACAAAGAATGATTCTTATATCAGTTAAAGTGTCATTTAAATAATTCACTTTAATTTCAATTAAATTTAAATTTAATTTTAATTTCATTAAAATTTTAACAATTAATTGATTTTCTATAGAAAATTATTTGTCCTTGATTCCTGGAAGGAGAAGCTACAAGTATTATGAATTGGCTACATCAGGTAATTTGAAAAGTATAGCTCACCAACTGTCTGAATAATGTCACAGTGAGAGGAAAGAACATTTATGGCCATTTCTTCTTTGCATTATACTTTTCATAGGAACAGAGAAATTCATTTCCTACACAGTAGTGAATATTGATGAAATTTTCAAAGGTAGGAGCTATCACTACTTGTGATATTAGGAAATTTCAAACACAATAAAAAATGAGAAGCACACTCCTAGAAGAATCCACAATTACATATTTTTCCCTCTCCATTAGAATATAAAATTATACTAGAAGAATTAAATAGAAGAAACTGATATACTAAAAGCAGAAGCCCAAGTGTTTTCAGGTGAAGGAAAGGTGTGGGGCAGCTTTGCTGGTCCTTCTCAGTCTATTACTAGATCTATGAGCTTCCCTCCTCTCTGCTAATTACCTGGAGTATATAAGATAATGGTCAAACTCATGGCTGAGAAAGAGGTTTGGGAAAAGAGAAATCACAAGTAACGATAAGTTCACCACTCATAAAACCATGACCTGAAGACTCTCTGATGAAGACTACTCTGCTTAAATTAAAATTGTAAGTAAATAGGGGCTGGACTGGTGGTGCAGTGGTTAAGTTCACAACACTCTGCATCAGCAGCCCAGGATTTGCCAGTTCAGATCCCGGGTGCAGACCTATGCACCGCTTATCAAGCCATGCTGTGGCAGGCATCCCACATATAGAGTAGAGGAAGATGGGCATGGATGTTAGCTCAGGGCCAATCTTCCACAGCAAAAACAAACAAAAGAAAGAAAGAAAGGAAGGAAAGCAAAAAGAGGAGGACTGGTGGCAGATGTTAGGTCAGGGCTAATCTTCCTCAAAGAAAATAAATAAAAAATAAAAAAAAACACTGTAGGTAAATATATTTTCTATCTTCTTACAGTGTACCTTCAGGGAAAATCATAGTTGAAAAAAGAAAGATATCGTTAGCCTAGAGGGAAAGAAAACTCTGTCAGTATTAACCTCAACCCAGTTACAACACACAGGTTGTATCTACAAGCAAGATAAAACTAAGTGTAACAAGGGAAAGCTGATTCTCATTCTCTTAAAATTCTTAAGGATTTAAATGTCACTCTGCAAATACTCAGCTGTGTGACCTAGGAAAGTCACTTTGCCTCTCTGCGCCTCAGCTTCCCCATACGTAAAATGCAGATAACAATGAAACCTCAGGGAGTTTTTAGTTAGGAATGAGTTATCTGCATAAAGCTCTAGAATAGTGTCTGGCACATAGAAAGTGCTTAATGGATGTTAACTATTTCTGAGAAACCAGACACCCAGATTTTTATGTGGAATATTTAGCTTTTAAAGCACTGGCAACAAATTAAAAAGAAAAAAATAAAAAGAAAAAACACTGTGTGGACTAAAAACCCCGAACACACAGGTAGGCTGAACTTGCCTGCGGGTGCCAGTCTGCAGCTTCTGGTCTGGATGGCACTGGGCTCCTCCTGCCCTCTCAACAAGCAGGATTCTCTGATGTTCCCTGGTTTTCTTGGGAATGAGTCAGGCTCCCCTGATTCGAGTCTGGCAAGCTGCAACACAAATCATGTTCTCTCCCTCCACACCCCCACGGGGTGGCCCATGGTGCTGGGCACGACCTTCTGAGACATCTGCCCCTTCTGGACTCTAACAGGGCAAAACCAGTGGGGCCAACTATGGGGTCGTATAAGGCTGGGTTTCCGTGCTGAGGGCTGCTGGGGACTAAAGGGGGCAGTTGTGAGAGGAAGTGTTTGCATGACACCCTCTGTGGGGGGGGCATGCAAGGGATTGACGATGGAGAGGTGGCCTCAGGGGTCTTACTGAGGCTGCCCAGTGCAGTGAGGAGAGCTCTCAGCTGCGAGTCTCATGGCCTGGGCTCCTGTCCTGCTTCTATCTGCTCCTTCCTCTCGTGGAGCCTCAGTTTTCTCATCTATACAATGGGGCTGAGCCTCCCCCACTTCACAGGGACAAGCAGAGAAATGGCCTGACAAGGTACTGTTCAGGGGTAAGGAGCCGTGGGTTCTGTCTTTAGAGCTGAGTTTTGTGGGGGAGGGGATGGCATGCCCTGGGGGCTGTGGAACAGTAGGTGGACACTCCTGACACTGGGACGTGCCAGCAGGCCCTCTCAAGAGGCTGAGACAGTTGTGCCAGCCCAGAGGAATGGTGCAGACCTTCTTAATTTTCTTGATGTCACTGTCTTCGTCGTTGGGGGTGACAGTCTGTGTGGACTGGATGCACTCATTGTCCTTGAGCAGGGATGGGATCTGCAACAGAGACACAGGTCAGCTGCTGAGAGGGCTACCAGCTGGAAGAAGCCTCACCCTCTGGCCAGCCAACAGGCATGGCGTGATGAGCGAGCACCCTGCCACTTCCTCCCTGAGGGCCAGTGGAAGAGCAGCTCACGTCCCGTGCTCTGTGAGGTCATTGAGCCATCCAGCTACGAGTGAGTATTGGACTGGGAACTCGTCCACCTGGGTTTTGGGCAATTGGGCTCTGACTCCAGGTGACCTTGGTCAAAGTCCTTCCACTCTGGGCTCTCTGGACAGCAGGTATCCTACCTGTAATCTGGGAGCTTTGGTTAAATCTATGATTCTCCTCCCTACTCCCCAAAGCATCAGTCCCTTTATTTCTGAATTTTTATTGTAAAATATATGTAACGTTAAATTTACCATTTTAACACGTTTTAAGTGTACACTTTAGTGGCATTGAGTACATTCACATGGTTGTGCCACCATCACCACCAACCACCATGCATCTCCAGAACTTTCTCATCTTCCCAAATGGAAACTCTGTCCCCATTAAACAATAACACCCAACTCTCTCCCTCCCCAGCCCCTGACAACCACCCTTTTCCTGTCTGTCTCTGTGAATCTGACTACTCTAGCTACCTTATCTAAGCAGAATCATACAGGATTTCTCCTTTTGTGACTGGCTTACTTCACTGGCATAATCATCCAGGCTGCAGCATGTGTCAGAATTTCCTTCCTTTTTCAGGCTGAGTTATATTCTACTGTATGTATATACCGTATTTTGCTATCTGTCCATCAATGGGCAATGGACTTGGGCAGTCCCTTTATTTTTTCAAACAAAACCATGCTGGAACTCCAGTACGTAAACTGACAAAAGCAGGTGGCTGGGGCAAAGTCCAAACCTTTCAGAAAGGCTGGTCCATCCAACAGCCTGTGTCCGGGGCCTGGGGACCGAAGGAGCCACAGCTGGGTGTCATTAGGGCTTTCGCGGATACTCTGGTTCTCCTCCTGGGACGTGGCAGGGCTGTACTTCTCAGTCCCCTGAAGTCGGGCATGGTCACGTGACTTGCTTTGTCCAAAGAAATGTGAGGAGAGGTGTCACATGTCATTTGCCGAGTTCCCTCCCCTGCCATGGGACTGGCGAATTTCCTGATGGTGGGAGCCCCGTCAGCCTGTGTCCCTGACTCTGAGTGAGAACACTGTGGAGCAGAAGCCACAAGGGACGCACAGTGTGAGTGAGAAAGCAATTTTTGTTGTTTTAAGCCGCTAAGATTTGGGGGTATTTGTAACCGCAGTGTAACCTAGCTCGTCCTGACAGATACATACAGTGACCACCAGGGGGCAAAGAGCAGTAAAGACTGAGTAAAGACAGCTGCTGTGGGAAGCAAGGCAATGTCAGGAGAGCAGAATTTGGAAGCCAGATGTGGCCAGGAGAATGGAAGCCCTTGGAAATCCTCAGGAATATGTGGAATGCAGCCTGAGGCATTTTATTTGGCTATCAGAAGAAAGATGGACCACGAGAGCTTGAGGCCATCCAGGCGACACAGTGGTGCCGGAACATGCTATCAGGCCTGTCTCCTGAGCAGGGAAAGAGTAAGCTGTGGGGCAGGCACAGGCCAAGGATGTGCAGCCAGGAGATCCAAGGTTGAGCCTGGACTCCAGCAGTGGAAGTGACCTTGGAGTGACCTTGGATCAGTCCTTTCCTCTTCTATGGACCTCAGCGTCTTTAGATCCCTCCTAGCCCTGACATTCTAAGACCCTCTGTCTTTGTCAGGGAGGTCACTCATCATTTACTCGGCTCTTCAGTGCCTCCCACCTACCGGGTGGCCTACTTCCTGGGAAATGGGCTGTGTTTCACCTTCCTGGAGCCCATGCAGAGCGAACAGGTGCCCTCTGCCCTGCAGGATGTGTATGTGTTGGGGGGAGAGAGAGAGAGAAAGAGACCACAGCCAGAAAGCTTTACCAAGCTGATCCTTCTCTCAAAGTTGTCTTTAAAAAAAATTCATTTGGTGGGGCTGGCCCGGTGGCACAGTGGTTAAGTGTGCACATTCGGCTTCTCGGGGGCCAGGGGTTCGCTGGTTAAGATCTCAGGTGTGGACGTGGCACCACGTGGCAAGCTGGGCACTATAGGTAGGCATCCCACCTATAAAGCAGAGGAAGATAGGCACTGATGTTAGCTCAGGGCCAGCCTTCCTCAGCAAAAAGAGAAGGATTGGCAGCAGATGTTAGCTCAGGGCTAATCCTCCTTGGGGGGCGGGAAAAATCGTTTGGGGGGCCAGCCCAGTGACGCAGCAGTTAAGTTCGCACGTTCTGCTTTGGCAGCCTGGGGTTCACAGGTTCGGATCCCGGGTGCGGACCTACACACCACTTGTCAAGCCATGCTGTGGCAGACATCCCACATATAAAGTAGAGGAAGATGGGCACAGATGTTAGCTCAGGGCCAGTCTTCCTCACCAAAAAGAGGAGGATTAGTGGCAGATGTTAGCTCAGGGCTAATCTTCCTCAAAAAAAAAAAAAAAAATTGTTCACCCTGGAGAGTAATGCACTCATTTGGAATCACTGGGGCCTCTGCTACCACTCTGACACTGACACACACACACACACACACACACTTTCACTCACAAATGACCAGCTCTGTGCTCCCCAGCACCTGAGGGGGCTCTGCTCTTTGCACCCATCCCTTCTCTGGCCTACCAACCCCTGAAGCCTTTTAAGGCCACATGCAACACGAGCCCATACCCTCTTAGGCCATAAAATGACTCATTTTCGACCTGGGTTCACACTACAAGCTCCATTATAGCACCGATTGTACTCTATGACAATCAGACCCTCAAGTTTGAAACGTCCATGTCTTTACTGCCTACCACAGAGCCTGATGTCCATCCATTCATCAAGCCCTTACTGAGTACCTATTATGTGCGAGGCAGAAGGGAGAGAGTGATAAAGGACAGCCCTGCCTTCAAGAAGTTCCCAGCAGGCCGGGTTGGGAGAGACACCCAGGGAGCAGGATCTGACATGCCATGTGGAGGGAAAGCCGTGGGAGCAGGGGGCAGGGAGCACACTCTGGGATGAGAGTCCCCAGGAGGAGGCATTTGAGCTTGGTAGGATTCCACAGGCAGGGAAGTGGGAGGGTCACAGGGGCATTCCAAACAGAAGCCCCAGCATGCTCAAAGGCCAAGAGTGCACATCTCATGGCCATGGGGCTCTGGCTGGAGCTCCTAGTGGGAGGCGAACAGGAGCCTGGGTAAGAGGATGAGGTAGTGGTCAACTGATCTTAGGCAGTTAGTGAATGGGTGAGTCAATGAATGAATGACACCCGGACACCCTTGATCAGGAAGCCACTAACCTGGAACTGGGGCCAGGCCTCTTCCCTGGTCCCTAACAGGGGCTCAGCTTGGTTTCAGGGATGTGTACAGGGCTAGGATAGATCCCAGAATGAACCAGATGGTTTAGACACAGGACAAACCCCCATCCCGGGAGCCACGTGGGAAGACACTACAAGTAGAGTGGGAAGACTGGCAAGCAGACAAGCAGACCTGGGTTCCAGTCCTGGCTCTGCCACCTCCCAGCTGTGTGAGCTTGGGCAGGTGACTTGAGCAATCTGAACCTGCTTCCATGAGGATGGTTATGTGGACTGACTAAGGAAGTTTATCTGAAGGTACCTGGTGTGGGGCCAGAGGACGTGTGTGGAATCTGAAATTTTTGTTGAACCTCAAGTTCCAAGTTGACATGACCATTAGTTCAGAGCTTGGCAACGGCACCACAAGGTGGAACTGGCAACTTCACATCTTTGAACACTCCAGGCACAGCTGGCATCCAGGGTGTGTGATGGGCCTTATGCTCAGAAGGCCTCATGCTCAGGGCTTCGTTCTGCAGTTCCATCTTGAAGTTCTCAATCATTTCTTGCTGAATCTCTGTTTCCTAAGTGATATCTGATGGAACAATGGAGCACACCCCAGGGGCTTGGACCCCCAGCTCACACACGTTCCTCCCTCCTGCTGCCTCCCCTGGATGGGTTCTCAGCTGCTCACTCCCCACACACTGGCACCCCACGACCCATGATCTCCTCTACCCTCTGTCTGGGTGCAAATGGATGAGTCAGCCAGGAAGATTCACATCCCACTCTAAGTCACCCTCCACCCTCTGCAGGGGCCTGGGTGTGGGTGCAGAGAAGGTGGGTCCAGTGCACACCCCGTGGTGTCTCAGAGCAGGTGACGAGACAGTGCCAGAGCACTAGGTGGGTGACTCGGCAGGGGACTCGTGCCCACCCCTCATCTAAGTACTGAGTGTATCATGGCACGGAGGTTAGAGGAGGCTGGAGGTTGAAGATGGGGGTCACCTGTCTGCCATGGGTGGGTGGTGGGCTGTGGTAAGGGGAGATCGACTTCCCCGATTGCCCCCAGGCCTTGCATTTTCTCCTTGCTTCAGGCCCTACAAATTATGTAGCCAACCCTGGTACTAAGAATCTATGTTTCCATTTTCCTCTTCTCAGCCCAGACTGCCTGGTCCTTGTGTGATGTGGCCAGATGGTTCTGAGCACTGTGGAGAGGTAAGGGGGTGAGGGGCACTCCGATCATTCCGTGGTCAGGTGGACAGCTGCTGAGGGGCGTCTAAGGGACTGAGAGCCAGCGCCTCCCAAGTTTTAACGTAAATGGAATCACCTGGGAAGTTGGGAAAGTGCAGATTCTCATTTCAGAGGTCTAGGTGGGGCCTGAGATTCTGCTTTTCTAACATGCTTTTGCTTCATGGACCACACTTTGAGTAGTGAAGTTCTAGAAGGCTTAACCTAGCAACAGCATGGCCTCCTGACCGATGCCCAGTGAGCCCCTGTAGGAGCTCTCATGACAGGCAGAGGGAGGGGGTGCTGGGAGCTGAGCCAGAAGCCCACACTCTAATGATCTACCAGGGATCCTGTGGCGCTGGAGTGTTAGCTGATAATGTGGGAACAGTCAATGTGGTCATGAGTATAACTAAAACCTTGCCCATAAATCTTCTCACTGAATCCTCAAAACCTTGTCAGACAAGTATAAAGGGCCTGTTTTATAGATGAAGGAACGGAGGCACAGAGATTGGGGGACGTACTCCAGGTTGTAACTGTTAAGCAGCAGAGGTAGGATTTGAACTCAGATCTGACTACAGGAACTTCCCACTCTGCCGGCATCACTAAATTTAAGTTTGGAGGCTGGCATAGCTGTGGCTGGAAGCTGGTCCCCCCCTGCCCGTCAGGTGACCCCCTGATCCTGCAGGAGCCTGAGGTGTGAGGTCCGGCCCTGGGTCCCGGGTACCCAGCCAGCCTCCTCTGCACCCCTGGCCGGTAGTCACTCTGCCTTCAGCCGCTCAATATCAATCTCCCCATCCTTGATCTGCTGCTACAGCTGCTTGGCCACTGTCTTCTCCAGCTCCACAATCTGCAGCAGGTGCAGGTGCTTCTGCATCAGTGCTTTGTGCTCCCTGGCAAGGGTCTGGTAGCTGTGGACAGACATGGGGGGTAAGACACTGCCTCCTTGTCCCCCAGAGATCCAACCAGAAGTGGGGCTCCCCCACTGACTGCACTTAGAACGTCCTGCCTCCCAGACATAGTGCACGCATGGGGCCTTGACCTGGCTGCTCTGGCCCCCGGAACCAACTCCTGTCTCACACTCTGACCTCTAGTTCCTCTAACTGGTCCTGTTCTCTCCCCGCCCCACCCCCCCCCCCACCCCAGGCCTTTGCACAGGTTGACTCACTTGTTAGGGGCTAATGCAGCTGGTGACTTTAAGTTGAAGCCAGTGCTCATTTACCATTCTGAAAATCCTAGAGCCCTTAAGAATTAGAATTAAATTTACTCTGCCTGTGCTCTATAAATGCAACAAAGCCTAAATGACAGCACATCTGTTTACAACATGGTTTACGGAATATTTTAAGCCCACTGTTGAGACCTACTGCTCAGAAAAAAAGATTCCTTTCAAAATATTACTGCTCACTGGCAAGCGCTGTGGTTCCCATGTTGAGAATGAGGATAGTGTGCATCACCTCCCCCCATACCCGCCCCCACCAGACACAGAGGGTAGGGAAAGTCTTATGACTCACATAATAGAGGACTCCGGGGAGGGCAGGGCCAGCATCTCAAGCAGCTCTGAAATGACTTGGGAGAGCAAGGAAAGGATTCTGGCTTGGGGTTTTATTGTGGTTGGGGGTTTTAAAGAAAAAATATTCAAGGACACTTGGCAAAGATGTAAGGCATATTTTATTCAAGACCATTGCAATAGGTAGAGACCACTTGATGGGATTTACAGTGGAGGAGAAATGAGATTGGACTCAACTCTGAATGCAGCATGGGCAAGTGAGAATTCACAGCCAGACAGCATGGTGGCGGTCAGGGGACGGAAAATTACTAAGAGAAATATCAAGTGTTTGGGGGGTTCTGGCTAATCTGACCTAACAGGATTCTTCCTAAAGACAGATCTGAGTGATCAGACATCACTTGAGGGATGGTGGAGGAGGAGGAGCCCGAGCAGATCTCCAGGGGCATCAGAATGGGGATGGCAAGTTCCGGATAAACTAGTTAGCAAGGTTCTTGCTAAAACCGGAGTTTACAAGGAAGTACACAGACAGGCCTAGCAGAGGGTTCAGGACCCTGACTAAAGTTTGGTCAAAGCAAAAAATCTTTGCCAGGGGTGGGGCCAGGGCAAGAGTTCTGCACACAGACAGGGGCTTGTGTGGTTGGATGCGAAGCCAATGCCAGAGCAGGGAGCCTCCGGACTTCCTCCTCAGCAGGTCCGGGCATGGACACGAGGGACAAGGGGGAGGGAGGCGTAAGCTGTCAACACACACCAAAAAGCAAGGGGTCTGACTGCTCCTTACAAGGACAAATGTGGGTAAGAAAAATATGCATTTGCAATGGATGTCTTTATATAAAGAAACACCAACAGGAAGCTCAAGAATGATCAAAACTGTGTATTGAGGGTGGCTAGAGTAACCGTGCTGGAGGGGACCCGGAAATGTTGGCAGTGAGTCTTCTGAAGTTAGGCTTTTCTATCTCACAGACTTATTTAAAATAAACAGAAAATTTTATATACATCATGTGTATATATAAACTATTTAATAGTTTTTCTTTAATTTTAACTTTTGTACATAGGAAACCATTCTAACATGTAATTCCTTTACCACACTAACAGTTACAAAAGAGTAAATCATACAAAAGGAAAATTTCAAATCTCTTGCTAACTAAAAGGACAAGTTGCATCCTAGTTTGTCCTTCCACTATATCTCACACAGCGGGTATTTTCAGGAATGAGTAACATATTATAATCCAATAGGGGTTTGGGGTTAGCTTCTTAAATGTAGTAGGATTTTCAAGACTTAGATAAACTTGGATTAGTTTTCTCCACATCAATTAAAATAAAAATTCCATTGTTCTTTTAAATTTTAATTTTCTCTAGGGACATGCACAAACACTGACGTAAAAATGAAAAATGTACCTGAAAACTTAAACACATTCATCTCACATCTTGAGATTCTGTTGCCTCAAAGGAACAAAAATTCTATTTAGTTCCACAGTTTTCTTGCCTAACTGACATTATATCTCTCCATCAATTTACAATTTTAAGCCCAAGAAACTCAAAATGCTATTTCTCACACAGGGAATAAAATGACAAAGTGCTAAGGGAAACTGGAGCCACAGGGCTGCACTGTCCAGTCGATACACGAATCCAAAGGAAAGAAACACAAACACTGGAGTCAGCACAGATACGCAGCCTGCTTCCCACAGGACCGCAGGAAGAGCTCATTCAGAGAGTCAGACACATCCTGGACTCTCCCGGTGCAGAAAGAAGACCCGGAGTGGGTCAGTCAGTCCCTGGTGCAGGAGGCCTGGGGGACAGCTGAGCAGCCACAGGAAAGAACTCTGGGAGCTCACACGCGGTCCTCTGCCAGAGGAGTAAGAGAAGGGCTCCCCCCTCACCAGTGAGGAAGCTCTCAGCAGGATTCAGGTGAAGGCTGTAACCCAAATGAACCCCAAATGCATAAACCCTAACCCAGACACAGAACTGGCCTTCGCCGACTTTCTCAATGTGCACAAATTACACTCTGAGGGCACCTACACTGAGATGCAAAACCGCAACCAATGTCTACACACAGGCCCAGGGGAAGCACAGGGACCACCTCAGAGAGGGCAGCAGCCCGCCCCTGTGCCTGTGCCTCCCCGCTTCCCAGGGCTCTGCAGCTTCTCTCAGTGTAAAGGCTCCTTCTATGCTGGTGTGAGCACGGAGGACACCGACAGGCGGAGGCTCCCCAGGAAGCATGAGTGGGCCTTGAAGCCCTTCCCTGTGCAGGCTCCAGGGCGCATTACCTTAGAGACCCCGACCCCAGGCCTCTGCTCCCAATCACACGGCTTTGGACCACAGTGATCTTGTAAGTGACACAACCCAGCGTTTGAACAATCCAGCAAATTCACACAAACCACGGTTTACGTGGAAAGGAGGGAAGAAAATTGTAAAGCATTTTTCCAGTTCAATAAGAAAATTCACATATATTTATTACTTTCAGAATATAATGATATTAGTTAATTATGATTTCCATGGCAAGAAATTGTTTTACAATTAATCGTACTTAACACTTCTGTTAGAGTCTAAGCCCTGGAATTCCATTTGCAAATACCCATCCCAGAGAAAAGCACAGACCTCAGAATATCATTACACATGCGCGGGGGAGAGCAGGAAAACAAGGATTTTTAACACATTCAATGTAATACTAGAATATTCTCTTTTTCACCTATTTCCTACCTCTTTGGAAATATTTTATACTGTCTTTCAAGCTCTATTGATTGCGTAAATTTTTATTTTTTAAAAAGCTGAGGTTCAACTAAGTGAGTAAATCTTTTCAAGGTGACAAAGCCAGGGAGGGGCGGTGCCAACAGGGTGGAACATTCAAGAAGGTTTGCAGAGAGGAACCTCCACCCAGAGGACTTCCCGTGGGATGTCTGCGCCCAGGAAGAGCCCGGTAGGGGGGCACAGGGATTTCATACAACGTATTGCAGGTGCTCATTGTCTGCTTTCCTTAGACAAAAAGTAAATCTCACAGCCAACTTAGAGAAACCAAACTCCCAACAGCTCCCCACCAAGCAGGACCTCCGCAAGTCTTCCCCAGCTGAGTTTCTGAGCTCAGGCCAGAGCCTCAGCACTGTCTCCCACCCCTCCCTCCCAACCCCACCCCTCACCACCTCCAATTCGTACCCAGTCCTCCTGTCTCGACCTTCAAACACACCCAGAATTCAACCTCCTCTCCGCACCCTGACCTAAGCTTCCGAGGCCTCTGGCCCGGCGTATTACAGCAGCCTCCTAACTGGGCTCCTGGCCTCTGCCCTGGCTCCTCTGCAGTATATTCTCAACAGAGCAGCCAGAGCGAGTCTGCTAAACATATGTCTGGTCACGTTACTCCTCCTCTCAAAACCTTCCAAAGGATCACCGTCTCATTCAGAACACATAAATGCCCAAGTCCTCACTATGACCAACAAGGCCCCACGATTGGGCCTAAGTCACCACTCTGCCTTCAGCTCCTGCTGCCCTCACCCCAACCCACTGTACCCTGGCCACATTGCACTTCTTGCCGCTCCCAAAGCAGGCTGCTGGCCTTCCTCCTGCACTGCTTTTGGGCCTTGTTCAAAACTTACCTCTGCGGTGAGGCTTTTCCTGGCCACAATTCCAGCCCCCTCAGCTGGGCCCACATCACTCTCCACAGGAGCCACACCACTGGTGTCACATCTAGAAGGTCAGCCAGGGCAGACCTTCTTTGTCTGTTTTGTTCACTTCTCTAGCCCTGGCGTCTAGAACAACGTCTCTTTATCTCCTCCTTTTTGTCTGTTTTGTTCACTTCTCTAGCCGTAGCGTCTAGAACAACGCCCGACAAAACCTTGCGCTCAATAAGAAATGTACTTTAATGAATGGATGACTATAAAAACAACCAGTAACTGCCCAACACTCCGGCAACGAAGGTCAAATCTATAAGAACTCCAGGGATCAGGGGAGGCTGGTCCATTAGTCATCCCTAAAAGGACGTACAGCATCACGTCAGAAAGAAAACTCCCCACCACGTCCTGCAAATACCATAGATATTTTCATCAGCATCGACAGAGGCCTTCAAATACAAACACTTTTTCTACTTTAAAGCAGCCTTCAGCATCCCATTACAGATCATCACGTGGCTACATCTAACTTTAACATGATGACTTTCACATCTAAGGTAATACGACCGACATTAAACCGTGTCTTCTACCTTGATCAAGTCTCTTCTATGAATAGTCGTAGGCATGAGAGCAGGAATAACTTAAAAAGAAATGGATAATAATTTTATTCCTTCCCCCACCCAGTGTACCCAGCAAACAGTACAACACTGACTCTTTTCCTGTTTTCCTTCGCAAAAAATACATCTGCTTAAAATGGGAGTCAGGGCTACTGTTTCCTCCAGCCATGTAACACATTTAAGTGACGAGACGCCACAAATCATTGAAATATTGGCCATACATGTCTACCTTACAGTTCCCAAAGTGAGACTCCAGTGAACTTATGTTACAGCTGCCCCGAAAAGAAAAAGGAAGCAAAAACAAGGTCATCCAGGATGACAGGCGGAATTAAAGCAGATGAAAGCCTTGCGTTACAGACGCGGGGATAGTGGAGGGCAAGTCACTCCTTACCAGAATGAAAGAACTAAAATTGCTCTGGAAGAAAGAGCCCGGGTACAAAGGCTTTCAGGGCTACTTGCACAGATCCAAAACATCTTGCCAGAAAAATATCAAGGAACTGTCCCCTTTGGAGCAGAAGCAAGACAGGACTGGCCAAGGCACCAACACCTGCCCCCCTCCCCCCCACACACTTTGTATTAGGACCCCAAGAAATTAAGACACGACGAGATGGATTCAGTTTCCATTTTCAGTCACAGAAAAAGGAGCTGGAACGATCTACTGGTCCCTGAAATAATAACAATAAAAACACGCGTGCACTGTGAGTGTTGGAGTACGCTTCTCCTCTCCACCCAGAATGTAACTTCCTAAGAGAGGGAGCGCTTCCACCCAGCGGGGCAGGAAACAGCGGTTTCCGGGCCCGCCGCCCCCGGCGCCCCTCGCCCGTCGCAGCGGCCTCGGGCGTGTCGGGCCGGCCGCCGAGCGCCGCGCGCGGACTGGAAGAGCGCCAGGCGCGCAGACGCGGGACCGACACAAGCGCGCTGGCCTCCCCACGGACGCCGCCCGCTGCCCTGCTGGAGACTCCGCTCCGCCCCGCGCCCACGCCACGGCAGGCGACGCGCGGGGACCCAGGGCCCAGGCGAGCGCACGCTCCGGGACGACCCCAAGCCCCTGCCAGCCGTCACCCGCGTCCACGTTCCCGCTCCGCCCGCGACTGAGCGCAGCGTCGCGCGGAAGGTTCATCCTACCGAGCAAACGCGGGCGGGGCCGGAAGTGCGAGCAGAAGTGCGTCGGCCGCCCTCTTGGCGCACGGTGGGGCCCAGCGCGGAGGGCCGGGACTGGTGTCGGCTACCCGTCCTGCGTCGTTCCCTCCGAGGACGGCGGCAGCGACCTGTCTGGGCAGCGGAAGCAGACGCGGTTGGGCGCCCGGACTCGGGACAGGGCGCGTCAGCCCGCCTTGTGCCCGGCCCGCGGGCGCGGCCATCTTGCCGTGCGGCCGGGCTCGGCGCTCCTTGCTGCGCGACGCCGGGCGCGCTGAGGACAGAGGGATCGGCTCCCGCGTCCTGTAGGCGTGTCGCCGTGAGCCCTACTCTAGGGCGGCCGCGAACCGCTCCCAACGGCCGGGCCGCGCGGAGGAGCCGCCGTGTTCTGCCACGGGTAACCGCCGCCCGGTCAGCCCCCGCGTGGGGCCTCGCGGCCGCTCCAGCGGCACAGCCGGCGCCCGGCGGGAGGGGCAGGGTCCGCGCCGCCGGCTCTGGGGCGGGCGCCTCGGGCCACCGCGGCAACGCCGGGCCGCCGGCCCCGGCTTACGACCCGCCCCGCCTTCTCACTCCCGACCCGCGGCCCCAGCTCTGCGTTGGGTCGGGTTGGGGCCGACGACGTCCAGGAACAGGTCATTCTGGGGACGCTCTTCCCTGCCTCAGTTGGCCTCTTGCGTTTCACTTGCTGTGACGTTTTGGTTCTTTTGATGGCGGGGAGCCTGCCTCGAGCTCTGGCATCAGCGGTGAGGCTGAGCGAATGCAGCTTCTTCCTCCTGGATGGCCTCGCCCCACAGGCGCTCTTTGTAGAGGGGTCCCGGCAGTCCGGGAAAAGGCGGCTCTGCGCCCGCAGGTGAGTCCCGGTGCCGCGTGTGAGAGGTCCCGGGGGGAGCGGGCGCCCTCCTCCCGGGGCCGCCCCCGCGGGCTGCGGGACGGGGCTCCCTGGCCGCTTCTTCGCGGGGCTCCCGCCCCGCATGAGGGCTGTGTCTTCCCCGCGGCCTGGCTCCCTTCGTGAGGGCTCCTGGAATTGAGCTGTTTGAGCGAGTCCTTCTCGGCGGCCTTGCCCGCCTCCTGGACGCCCCAGAACGGTGAACGGAAGAGACTGCTGGCAGGTCCTTCTCCTTCGTGCTGCAGGCTGTGATCGCAGTGAAAGTCCTGAATGGCGCTTGTTACCCGTACTCTTATGGGAAGTTTACAGGGATTTGTTCTAAGTCTTAAGTTGCTTAAGCTCTCGAGGAGCTAGTAATATGAGCTTATTCCAGGCGTCAGCCACCGAGCTTTCTTGACAGTTCCCTTCAGAGCCTGCGTCCCCAAAGTTTTGTTACTGCTTTTGAGAATGAGGCACAGCGCTGCCAAGAAAGCTGCTCTTGGTATGCGTCATGGCCAACGCGCTGTGTGTGTTAGGGAGGTTGGCTCTTTGGGTAACGTGTTCACAGCATTTTGAGTTTGGAAATCACGTTGCTTAGAACTTCCTGAAGAGGTAGGATCCACCCTGGGCCTGGTCCACAGCAGCCTCAAGGTGCTAGGTGCCCTCCGGTGGAGCAGAAAGCCCTCGGGGAGTCCGCCGCACCCTCCCCGCGAGCACAGTTGGGTGTATGTAGAGATTTTACCTTAATGAGAAGAAGGGATCATTAAGTATCTTGGTCAGTATTTTCTCCGGGCCAGTTGCTTTTTTAAAGCGAGCAGCTTTCCTCCTGGTAGTGCAGAAACACAGAACAGCTTCTGAGTCTCACTTCGTCTTGGAGGTGGTCTTGCATCCTCAGCTGTGTGAGCCACAGCTGGGGCCAGCACCCTGCTGACTGTCTGGGATGCTCTGCTGGCTGACATCTGGCCTGGCTTCGCAGTAGGGGCCCAACCCTCCCCATTTTAGCACCCAAAGTCCTGCCCTGCATCCCAGGCACAGCAGGAGGATTGGTCAGCCGTGAGCTTCTAGGAACTATTCCTGCGGCTTCCTGGAACCTTTCCTGTTGTCTTGATGCCATCCTGTGCTATGTGCCTGAGCATCTGTACCCCTCAGGGCGTTTACCACAGCCTGGGAGGAGTTCCCCACCTTCCTTCCTTCCTCTGCGCTACAGACTGTAAGCTCCTTGAGGTAGACAGGGGGTCTTTCATCTTTCTGTTCCAGTAATAACTTGCAAGTTAAGGTGTTCCTTAAATCTGTACTAAATATTTAAATGGAGAAAGTTGCTACAGGTGTAGGTGTTCGCAAAAACACTTGTTTTGCTTTTATAGTTGATCCTTTAATTCTTTCGTTCTAACTACTTTGTCATTTATCCTGCAGGCTCCCCGTAAAGGACTGAAAACACCTGATCCGGTGGTTAAAAGCTGTTCACAGGGATAACTGGACCCCCACTAAGTATTCTTTCCTCTGTAGTGAACATTTCCCCACGGGGGCCCTGAGAGAACATGGGAGTGAAGCAGATGGGAAAGTCGCTGCCAGTTCATTGCCGTCCTTGAGTGAAAACCTGAGGGCCAAGCCGCTCTGCAGGGTGAGACTGCACCCAGGGCCTCCCAGGAAGCCGCCGGTCAGGAGTGGGTGCAGCAATCTCTGGAAGGAACTCTAGGAGACAGTGTGGCCGCCACAATGTCAGGTAGCCAGGCAGAAATAAACACGTCTGCTGTAGATGCTGGTGGTGAGACTGCACTTCCCCCACCGGGGGCTTGCTAGGTAAGAGTGGCATTTCTGTGGGGGACTTTGGCCCCCAGGATTGGGGCGTGCAGATTTATCGGCTCGCTTCTTTCTTACAGGTTCTTCTCCAAGCACACTCGAGAGAGGCCATCTGTCCCCCCAGCGCTTGTCGAGCGAAGGAGGCTGTAGAGAGACATGGAGCCCACCCGTCTGGGGCCTGACAAAGGCTTGGCCCAGAGCCCCCAAGTTCTCATTCACAGCAATGCCTCAGAAGCCCTCCCAGAGCTCCTCTGCCCCTCCAACAGTTGTCACCCCAAAGCCAGCTGTGGAAGCTGTGCAGAGTGAGCACAGTGACACCAGCCCCATGTCCCTCAACGGGGTCATCCTGTCAGCGTCGGGGGCCTGAGGTCTCCTCGACCTGCTGCTTCTCCTGGCAGAACAAGAGCAGGGGTGCTGCCTGCGGGAGCAGGTGGAGAAGAAGAACGGCGAGCTGTTCTACCATGTGGCAGAGGGGCGGTGCCCTGACAGCCAAGTGCACATGCTGCAGAAGCTGGACAAGCTGAGGAGAGTGGGCTTCCCCTTCTTGAGCAGGCTGCTGTCCCCCAGCTGAGGTCAGTACTAGGCCCTCAGGCTCCCCCACTGCCTGCTCATCATCCTGGGGCGAGGGGTGTCCTGCTCCACAGCGGATGGCCCCTGAGCACTTGTGTGTGCAGCATGCCCCCTGCCACATCAGGAGAAGGCTCTGCCAGTAGCTGTCCCTTGTGGACAGGGAGCCCAGGTTGGAAAGCTTACTCTGCTCGCTCCAGGGTGCTCGAGAGGTATCTGTGGCTGTAGGTTTTCAGCCGGTGGGAAAGGAGCCAGTTCGGCAGCTGGGAAAGCCGGAACTGCTCAGTGGTCGGTGCCTGGATGGTTGGTTTTCCACCTGCATGGGGGAAGTTAGCTTTTAATGCATCCCTCACACAAACGTAAATCCCAAGTCAAAATCTAAATGTAAAATAAAATCAACATTGTAAACTATTAGAAAAGTTATAGGAGACTCTTATTAAAGTCATGGGGAGGTTCTTTCCATTCATGCTTTAATGCATGTCCTTGAACTGAAGTCATTTTGAACATTTTAATAATTTCTTTAAAATTTTAAACATCTGTTTGAGTAGAATACATTCTCTTTTGTAAAACTAAAACATTATTATAGGAACATATAAGCCAAGAAGTGGTGAAAATTTCCATTTCTCACCTGCCTCGCAACTTTCATTCCTTGTTGTTAGTAAAATTTGGTATGTAATCTCCTAGACTGTTTTTGTGCTTTACATAAGTATTTCTCTCCCCATATGAGTAAGTTGAATATATTTTTTCTGTGTTTGTTGGCTAGGTTTTTGCTTTTCCCTTTCTTTTACGGTTTAGTACTTGTAAACATTGGTTTCTTGATGTTTTTTCCATACTGAAGATAGTATCTTTTACTATACAGGGAAAACATTTTCCTACTACATTGATCATTTAGTCTGCATCAATGTGTGTCCTCCGGGATGTAAGTAACACTTCAGGTGGGAAACGGCTCTTGTGTGAAAGACGGTTCAGGACCTCCTTGACCCCCACGGCAACAACCATTAGTGCAACCCAAAACAAGAAACAAAACCCATGCTGCGTGTTTCCAAATGCATCCTAGTCCTGGTCAAGGTTATCTACTCTGTTCTCCTGTCACGTCAAAGCTATTTCTATAGTTTCTCATTCCTGATGGTACTGTTTGGTGCCATTGTCTTAATCAGACTGCCCAAGGTTTGTCACTGTCACAGGTCTTTCCAAACAACCAGCCCATGGCTCCATTGATCAGGTCAACACCATTGTTTCTGCCTCATGAATCTTCACTTCTTTCCACTGTCTTTGGTTTTATTGTGTCGTTGTTCTGGCTACTGGAGGGAAGTGCTCAGCTTCTTTGTGTACAGTTGATATTTCCTAGTACCTGTGGTGGAGGCTGTGTCCCTTCCTCTGTCCCTTTGTCCTCACACATAGATTTGCCTCATGTTGCTCTCGTTGCTGTTCATTTCTAAAGAGTGTGTCCTTTCAGTCTGGATTCTCTCTTTAACGCAAGGTATTTAGAAGGTTGTGGACAGTTTTTCAAGTGGATAGACTGGGGGAGGGGAGCCAGTTTGTTTGTAATTCTTGTTTAATTTTATTTCCTTAAGGTCCAGTAATATGGTCACTTGTAGACATCTGCATTTTGGGTTCTTTAGAGATTTCATCGTGGCTTAGCACACAGTCCATTGTGGTGGTTTGAGAAGAGTGCGTCCTCTCCACTAGTTGCTTACATTGTTCTCCCTCAGCTGCAGCTGGATCTAGCTTTTTGTGTTCATCAGCAGATCTCTTTCCTAACTTGCTGTATCACCTGACTGGATTTCTAGAAGAGGGAAGGTCAGTCTCCCTGTGATTCTGGAGCTGCCTGTGCCTTCTTGTCTGTCCAGTTTTGCTTTATGTTTCAAGACCATGTTGTTAGGTGCATAAGTGTTCCTGACTGTTATCAACACAGAAAACCCCTTTTTGTCCCTTTAGAAGTCATCTTTATCTCCTTATTTTCAATCTTTTCGTATCCCTTTATTTAATAGGTATATTTTAACTCAGTCTGAGAGCCTTCATCTTTTAATAGAGTGATTTAAACCATTTACGATTGTGATTATTGATAAGTTGAAATTTGGGCCTGCCATTTTATTTAATTTTTAATTTTATAGGCTTTCGTATTGTTTCTGTTTCTATTCTTCTTGTGAATATCTTTCAGCTTTTAAGAACAACCGTTTCCGCCTTTCTTTCTGTAAATGCTTAGAGTTAATCAGTTCCTGTTTCCTACACTCCCAGCTCCTCACCTTCCACTCCCCAGCTCAAGACTCTTCTTAGTTCTATAATGTTATTTTCCCCATCAAGCAACTGTGATTGGATATAAGTATACAGTTTATGGGTTCCTTTATTCACTGCTATTTATTGTATCCAGATTTCTCCTCCTTTTTGGAAATACGTAATACTTTCTTTGGAACTCATACAACTGTAAAATTTTGAGAGGAATCGAGTTTGAGATACTCCTTAGATGCTGATGCTGGGGAGCTGGTACCTGCCTCTTAAAGCTGCATCTGTGTGTTTGCAGTGTCCGAGTGAGATCAGAGGTGTTTAAAACCGTGGAATTGAGTGAGGTTTCCTGGAGAAACTGTGTAGCTGTAGAAGAGCCCAGGCCCAGCCTAGGAGCAGGCAGTGTTTGTAGAGGTGCAGCTGAAGACGGTCCAGGAAAGGAGACTGAAATGATAGAGCATGGAGTCCTGGGAGCCAGGAAGGGAAAGGGGTATGGCAGAAAGAAGGGGTTCTCAGCTGGGTCAGATAACAGCTCTGGGCAGAATGGAGAAGAGATGGCTGGACTCGGCCACATGAGATCACTGGTGACTGCAGTCTTCTTGGAGTGGTGAGAATGGAGCTGGGTCTGGAGTGGGTGAAGGAGGGCAGTGGAGGGCAATAGGGGCAAGGCACTTTGCTTAAGAGGTTTGGCCATGAAGGGGAGTCAGGAAAGTGGACAGTAGCCAAAAGGGAGCCTGGGTCCGAGGGAGAGTTTTGTTTGTAAGGTGGAGAAGAGCTATCAGGTGTCTGTGCTCCAGTTGGGACTGGATGGAGAGGAGGAGCTTTGAGGGCCAGGGAGGAGCAAGCTGGGCCCTGAGGAGATGCAGGGCTGGGCTCTGCCGCCCAGGATGGGGCAGAGAGCAAGGGGACAGATGCTTCGCTGGTGGAAATGGCGCCTCTGCTCCTTGTTCCTGGAGTGTGAGGGGCTGGGAGTGGAGGAGGGATGCAGGAGGCATTAGGTGAGCGGCAGGGGGAGGGTGGGAGGAAGAGAGGGCACCCTGGCTTGGTCTCCAATGCCCACCCAGAGCCCTCCAGGGATCCCAGGTCACCAGCTGCTGTCTCTCTTTGATGTCTTCCTCAAAATGTCTGCTCTCTTGGTGATTCCCAGGGCTGTTATGAATTTGTTCATCAAAGAAGGAATCTTTGGGTCATTTTTTAGGGATTTTCATGTCAAAGGGGACATAAAACGTATATTATTCAGTCCATCATCTTTTGTTTTTGGATGGATTCCCTGTAACAGAGCAGCTGGACCAGGGGCCTGATGGTTCTAGGATTCAGGAGGTTTGCTCTGCGGAAAGCTGGAGCTCAGTGGCATTCTCACAGGACACGGTGCTCCGTTTCTGAGCCCACTCTAACTGTAGGTGTCTCGACATTGTAAAACCTGGGACAATTCTCTCAGGGCCTATTGTTGGCATTTCTGTGACCAGTGAGGGCCAGCATTTTTCCAGGTTCACTATCTGTCACTTGCCTACTGTGCCGTTGCCCACCTTGCTCCCTGAGCTCTGAACCTTCCCAAGGAGATGAGGACATTCACGCTCTATCTGGTGTGATTGCACCTTCTCTCAGTGTGCCCCTTGAGTACTTGCTGCAAAAATGTCTGTTTTCTTCACATTCCTTGATTCCTTGTACGTATAATCAAGATTTAATCTGGAGTTTTAAAAGCGTTTTATTGTGGACAACTTTGAACATACATAAATTAAACAGAAAAATGTAATAGACCCTCTGGTCCCTATCCCATCGCTTCAACATTTATCAGTATTCTGATACTCTTGTTTCATCCATATTTCTATCCACTGCCTACCTTCCATTGATTATTTTTTAATTAACAGATTTTTTTTTAGGAAAGTTCTAGATAGAGAAATTCAAATAGTGCAGAGCATTTCTCCCTCCTCCCCCACATTTTCCCCTGTTGTTAATATCTTGCATGCCACTGGTTAGTGTGGTTCATTCCTTACAAGTGATGAACTGACATTGACACAGTGTTAGTAACTAAGTCCATAGATTACGTTAAGGTTCACTGTCTTGTACTTGGATTTTGACAAATGCATGATCTCCTGTATCCACCCTGACATTACCCTACAGAGGAGTTGGATTACCTTAAAAAGCCCTGTGCTCTGCTTTTTCATCCCTTGCCTCCCAACCCCTGGCAACCACTGATCTTTATACTGTTTCTATGGTTTTGCCTTTTCTAGAGTGTCATATAATTGGAATATGTGAAATCTATGGAATAGAGTATGTAGCTTTTTCCAGTTGGCTTCTTAGCAATATGTATTTAAGGGTCTTCTATGTCTTTTTGTGGCTTGATAGCTCATTTCTTTTTTTTTTTTATATTGAATTAAAATCCATATAACAAAAAATATAAATGTACCATCTTAACCATTTTTAAGTGAACACTTCAGTGACATTAAATACATTCATGTTGTTGGGCTCCATCACCACCATTCAGCCCTATAACTGTTGTAAATCTGAAACTCTATGCCTATTAACCACAACTCTCCCTTCTCCCCTCTGCCCTTGGCAGCCACCATTCCACTTTCCATCTCTATGATTTTGATTCCTCTAAGTTGCTCATGTAAGTGGAATCACACAGTGTTTATCTTTTTGTGACTGGCTTATTTCACTTAGCATAATGTCCTCATGGTTCATCCATGTTGTAGCATATTGCAGAATTGGCTTCCTTTTCAGGGCTGAATAATATTCCATTGTATGTATATGCTACATTTTGTGTATCCATTCATGTGTCAGTGGACACTTGGATTGTTCCCACCTTTTAGCTATTGGGAACGATGCTGCTATGAACATGGGTGTACAAATATCTCTTTGAGATCCTGCTTTCAGTTCTTTTGGGTATATACCCAGAAGTGGAATTGCTGAGTCATATGGTAGTTCTGTGTTCAATTTTTTTGGGAACTTTCATACAGTTTTCCATAGCAGCTGTACCATTTTACATTCTTATCAACAGTGTACAAGGATTTCAATTTCTCAACATCCTTGCCAACATTCACGTTCTCTTTTTCTGATATGAGCCGTCTTTAATGGGTGTGAGGTGGTATCTCATTGTAATTTTGATTTGCCTTTCCCCAGTGATTAGTGGTGTTGAGCATCTTTTCATGTGCTTATAGGCCATTTCTAAGTCTTTGGAGAAATGTCTCTTCAAGTCCTTTGCCTGTTTTTGAATTGGCTTCTTTCCTTGTTTACTTTTAGGAGTTCTCTGTATATTCTGGATATCAGTCTCTTGTCAGAAATATGATTTGCAAATATTTTCTTTTCTTTGACTCTGTGGGTTGCCTTTTTACTTTATGGATAGTGCCTTTTAGTGTACCAATTTTTTAAATATTCGTTAAGTCTAATTTGTCTATTTGTTTTTCTTTTGTTACCTGTGCCTTTGGTGTCATATCCAAGAAATCATTGCCAAGTCCTCTGTTGGGAAGATTTTGTCCTATGTTTTCTTCTAAGAGTTTTATTGTTTTAGGTCTTAGATGTAGGTCCTTGATCCATTTTGAGCTAGTTTTTGTGTATGGTGTTACATGAGGGTCCAATTTGATTCTTTTGCGTGTTGATATCCAGTTTTCCCAGCACTATTTGGTGAAAAGACTGTCATTTGTTCCTTGAATGGTCTTGACGCCTTTGTCAAAAATCATTTGACCATGTATGTGAGGGTTTATTTCTGGGCTTTCTCTTCTATCTCTGCCATTGGTCTCTATGTCTGTCCTTATGTCAATACCACACTGTGTTGATTACTGTAGGTTTGTAGTAAGTTATGAAATCAGGAAGTGTGAGTCCTTCAGTTTTGTTGTTCTTTTTCAGAATTGTTTTGGCTGTTTTGAGTCTTTTGAGATTCCATATGAATTTTAGGATGGGTTTTTCCTATTTCTACAAAAGCATCGTTAGAACTTTGATAGGGATTCCATTGAATCTGTAGATTGCTTAAGGAAGAATGGACATTTTAATTATGTTAATTCTTGCAGTCCATGAGCACAGAATATCTTTCCATTTCTTTGTGTCTTCTTCAAAGTTGTCTTAATTGTTTTAAGTCTTGTTTTGTGACCTAACATATGATCTATTCTGGAAAATATTCTCTGTGCCCTTGAGAAGAATGTGGATTCTGCTGCTGTTCACTGAAAGGTTCTGTATATGTCTGATAGATCCATTTAGTATTTAATGTTGTTCATGTCCGCTGTTTCCTATTTTTCTGTCTGGATATTCTATCGATTGTTGAAAGTGGCTTATGGAAGTTTCCTGCTATTTTTAACTTACATAATTGATAAGGATCTAATATTGAGAATATATAAAGATCTCTTAGAACTCAATAATACAAAACAAAGAAGTCAATGAAAATGGGCAAACAGTTGGAATAGACATTTCTCCAGGAGATACATAGATGGCCAATAAGCACAAGATAGATGCTCAGTGTCATTAATTATTAGGGAAATGCAAATTCAAACTACAATGTGATACTATTTCACACTCGACATGAAGGCCATATTCAACATAATGGAAAAATCCCAAGTGTTGGTAAAGATGTGGAACAGGGGAAACCGTCATCACTTACTAGTGGGAATGTAAAATGATGCAGCCACTGCAGAAAATAGCTTGGCATTTCTTAAAATCTTAAACCTAGAATTACCTTTGACCTGGGTAGTCCATGTTAGGTATGTGCAAAAGAGCATTGGAAACATATGTTCAAAGAAAAACTCACTCACGGACATTCAAAGCAACATTATTCACCATGGTCCAAAAGTGGAACAGAACCAAATTTCTATAAAATTATGACTGCATAAACCAAATGTGGCATATTCATAGTATAGGATATTATACAGCCATAAAAAGGAATAAAGTACTACTACATACTAGGCCACGGATGAACCTTAAAAAACGTCTGCTAATTGAAGCCATCCATGAAGGCCACAGATGGTATGATGCCATTTGAATGAAATGTCCAGAATAGGCGAATCCATAGAGAGAGAAAACAGGTGAGTTGTTTCCATTGGCTTCGGTTAGGAGAAAATAGAGTGTGACTGAGTGTAGATTTCTTTTGGAGATGTTGAAAATGTTCTGGAATTATATAGTAGTGATAGCCACATAACATTATCATTGTACCAAAAGCCACTGAATTGTATACATTAAAATACTTAAAACAATGTATTTTATGTTAAGCAGGTTTTCTTCCATAAAAATTTTGAAAATTTTAAATCTATTAGGTTATTAATTAACCTTATTTAATTAACTTTAAATTAATAGAGTGATTAATGGAGTTATTAGGGATAGGGCACATTGTAGCCAAGAGAGCAAACATCTGATTAGGGATATAGTAACAAATCCTGTAATTATACCAGCAGCAGTCTAAAATCCAATTGGTAGCCATTGTCCCTGACTTGGAGAGACCAGCCATGAAAATAGTTTCAGTGATCCTGGGGGCCTTGTGCATCTGTTCAAAGATTTGGGTAATATTATGCAATATTTTAAGCTCTTGTGCTATCTGGTGGCAGCAGGTTTGAACTTTTGATTGTTGATGTACGTGCACCCAGTGGTCCTTGGGAGGGCACAACACCCTCCTTCCTTGGCCAGTATAGATAGTCCAGGGCCAGGCCGTTTCCTAAAACCATTTAGGCACGAGACTCATGAGATTTGCACAAGGGCTAGGATAGGGTCTTACGCAGTTGTTGTCCACATTGGGTTAAGGTTGTCGATACTTCTTGGTTGGCCTCATTTACCTGATTTTGTGTGGGTAGGGCCACTGTACCTGTGCCCAGTCCAGTCAATCCCAGTAGAACTGAAACACCCAATACTAAAGGACTGGCAGTATCTCTGGGTTATCACCCAGATAACCAGTCAGGGCAGGAAACTCAGGGCACCTGCAACCTGAGGGCTATACCTCTAGAAGCAGGCCAAGAGAGACAATGATGCATTGCAGAATATAGCCTGGGGAAAGCTAGTAAGAGGGCTTGGGAAGAGAGGACCGCTCTGGGTGAGAGCCTTGTGATATCAGGCCACAGTAAAAGCCAAAAGTAGATGTTCTTAGTGTAAAATATTCGTTAGAGCTCTTGGAGGTAAAACCAGTAATTTGTGCCCATTCACTGGCTACCTGTGCCAGATGATTCCAGGTGGTACAATTAAAGATAGGTGGGCCAGGAGCTTTTGTGCATGGGCACAAAATCACCAGGGTGGCTCAAAGCCTACTCCAAAATGACCCCTCAAAAGACAGTTGGGAGAGAAATGAGTGGAGAGTTTGAAGGAAGCTTGGGGCAAAGATGTAATGTTTGATGGAGTTGGCTATAGTTGAGTCTATCAGCAGGGTAAGCACTTAAGCTGGGGGGCAGGTGATTGGGGGGCAAGGGACAGGCCCTGCAACTTCTGAGTCTCACTGCATGGGCAGCCCCCTCAGCCCATTGGACGTAAATGGTGGTGGTGGTGGTGAAGCAGCTTGCTGTCACTGTGGAAAGTAGAGGGGAGGTGTGGTCGAAGAAGTCATGGTAGTGTCGGGAGTAGTTGTGTTGTGGGATTACGGTGTTGAAGGGGAAGAACTGGAGGCAGGTACAGTGGATATGCGAACTGGGGAAAGCAGGGGACCAGCAGAAGTCTCGTGTGTTAAGACAGCAGGCCCAAATGGAGCCACTTAGGCTAAGCTCAACATCAACAAACCGAGACTTAATTAAACTTTTGGCCCTCCCAGGAATGGAATCTTAACACCAGTCCATCGGGAATCGCCTGATGAGCACTGGGTAGTCATCTGCCTGAGAGACCCCTGCCATCCCCTAAAGGAAGGTAACCAACCTTGCAGTAACCAGCCTGCTTTCTTGTCTAGTGTAACTTCCTTGTTCCTGCTCCCTTCTGCCTATAAAGGTCTTAGATTTTACAGCCCCTCAGAGCTCCTTTCTCCCTGCTAGATTGGATTGGATTGGATTGTTGAATAAAGCCAATAACATGTTTAAAATTGACTCAGTTGAATTTTGTTTTGTAACAGTTTGGTGGCAGCAGTGGGGTCCAAAGGAGGCATCTGATGGTTTCAGGGATGAGAAACAAGGCATTGGTACCCACAAAACCTTTGAGTCCTCCATCTTGTTCGCTGTTTCCGAGGACCATGGGTAAGTTCCTCTTGGATCTGAGAGGCGCTGTTTTTGTGTTGAGCTCCCGATCTAACTGGCTTCCCAGTCCAGGGTTAATGGGTCGGTCTAGACTGACAGGATGCTGTAACAAGAGCATGAGTCTTAACCCTCGTTAGTCTGCAGTGCCAGATAAAGGCTTAGTGGCTCAGCTTGAGCTGGCAGATGGTTCTACCAGGAGCCTGAGTCTCTGGCCCTTGGTTAGTCTACAGTCCCCATGTGTTAGGATCTGCTGGTTCAGTCTGTAGTTCTTGGCAGTGGAGAGGAGTGGGAGAAATGTGTGCTCCCTCCACACCCAGTCCTTGAAAACTTCCCACGTGCATTTTACATGTGTTCCCCTCTGTTGACTATCGATGAGTTCTAAGGAAATGGTGAAGGCACCACGTGGAGGAATTGTGGGTTTCTGCATGACTGCATGTAAGATTGCTGCCCCCTCAACCTGAACACCCAGCCAGCACTACTAGAAATGAAAGATGCCCCATCACCATGGATTGGAAGACTCCTTATTGTGAAGGTGTCAGCATTATCCAAAGAGATCAACAAATGCAGTGCAGTCCTTATGAAAATCCCAAGGACAGTTTGCGCTGAAATAAAAAAAAAACATCTTAAAATTCTTATGGAGTCTCAAGTAAGCCAGGTACCCAAAACAGTCTTGAAAGGAGGTACTAAGTTGGAGGACTCATTCTTCCTGATTTAAAACGTACTACAAATCTACAGTATTAAAACAGCATTATAATAACATAAAGACAGACATATGGACCAATGAAACAGAATTGAGAGCCCAGAAATAAACCCTCAAGTGATGTTTGACAAGGGTGCCAAGATTATTCAGTGGGGAAAAGACAGTCTTTTCAACAAGTTGTGCTGGAAAAGTAAATATCTACATACAAAGAATCAGCTTGGGCCTTTACCTAACACCATATACAAAACTTAATTCCCAGTGGATCAAAGACATTTACAGTAAGGGCTAAAATATAATACTCTTAGAAGAAAACATAAGACAAAACTTTGCAAAGTAGGGTTTGGCAGTGATTTCACGGATATGAAACCCAAGGAGCAGGTAATAAATTAAGAAAATACACTGGACTTTATGTACAATAAAAACTTTTGTGTCTCTGAAGGTATTACCAGTAGAGTAAAACACAGTCTACAGAGTGGGAGACCATATTTGCAAACCATGTATCTGACAAGGCCTTAATATTAAGAATAGACAGAGAACTCCTAAACTCAACAACAGAAAACAAACAGCCCAAGTCAAAAATGAACAAAATACCTGAATAGACATTTCTTCAAAGAAGATATGCAAATGACCAGTAAGCATATCAAAATATGCTCAACATCACTAATCGTTAGGGAAATGCAAGTCAAACACAGTGAGATACCACCTCACATTCATTAGGAATGGCATCTATCAAAAAGAGATAAGAAAACATGTTGGCAAAGATGTGGAGAAATTGGAATCCTTGTGCACTGTGGTGGGAATGTAAAATGGTTTAGTTGCTATGGAAATCAGTATGTCAGTTCCTCAAAAAAATTAAAAATAGAATTACCGTAGGACCCAGCAATTCTGCTTCTGGGTATATACCCCCCAAAGAATGGAAAGCATGTTCTCAAAGACATATCTACATACCCATGTTCATGGCATCCTTATTCATAACAGGTAAAACATGGAAGCAACCCAAGTGTCTGTCCAGGGAAGAGTAGATAAGCCAAATGTGGTATATATGTACAATGGTATATTATTCATCCTTAAAAAGGAACGACATTCTGAGACATGGTACACCATGGATGAACCTTCAGAATATTATGCTAACTAAAATAAGCCACAAAAATACAACCTTGTGTGATTGCACTTAAATGAGGTACCTGAAATAGCCAGATTCAGAGAGACAGAAAGTAGAATGGTGTTTGCCAGGGGTTGGGAGGAGGTGGGAATGGGAGGTTACTGATGAATGGGTATAGAGTTTCAGTTTTGCAAGATGAAAAGTGTTTTGAAGGTGGATTGTGGTGATGGTTGCACAGCCATATTGTGTTTAATACCCTTAAAATGCACTTAATGAACTTAATGTTCTTAATGACACATAAACGCAAAAATGGTAAAGATGGTAAATTTTATGTGTATTTTACCTCAATAAAGATATATTTTACTCAGAAAGGCCAAATGCAAAGAAATGAGCAGGGGACACTTTAGTCTTGCAATGTGTACTCTTTTTGACCCTGATATTTTGTCCCAGCCGTTTTACCTGAGACAACTTTGATCAGGCCAAATGTTTTAATTCTGTGCCTAATAAAACCTTGAAATCAGAATTATACAAAACATGTAAAAGTTTGTGTTGAAATGTTTTTTGTTTTTTTTGCTGAGGAAGATTGGCCCTGAGTTAACATCTGTTGTCAGTCTTCCTCTTTTTCTGCTTGGGGAAGATTAGCCCTGAGCTAACATCTGTGTAAATCTCCCTCTATATTTTTGTATGTGGATCGCCACCACAACATGACTGATGAGTGGTGTGGGTCTGTGCCCAGGATCCAAACACACACGCAAACCCAGGCTGCCAAAGCAGAGCACACCAAACTTAACCACTCTACCACAGGGCCAGTCCTGAAATGTATTTTTCAGAGCAAACTTAATAGGACTTTTAAAAATTATTTTAATCTTATTTTTTTGTGTTAGTTTCAGGTGTACAACGTAATGATTTGATATTTTTATATATTGTAAAATGATCACCACAAAAATCCCAGTTCACAGCTATGTTCATACGTAGTTACAAATGTTTTTTCTTGCGATGAGAACTTTTAAGATTGATTCTCTTATCAACTTTGCAGTATGCAATACAGTATGAATTCCTTGATCGATTTCTTTAAAATATAGCCCTGTAAAGCAATTCTAATATATGCACTTTTATTTTTAATTCACTGAAATTATTTTTTATCAGGATCAATTATTTTTTTTTTTACATTTTTTTTTAAAGATTTTATTTTTTTCCTTTTTCTCCCCAAAGGCCCCCAGTACATAGTTTTATATTCTTCGTTGTGGGTCCTTCTAGTTGTGGCATGTGGGATGCTGCCTCAGCATGGTTTGATGAGCAGTGCCATGTCCACGCCCAGGATTCGAACCAACGAAACACTGGGCCGCCTGCAGCGGAGCGCGCGAACTTAACCACTCGGCCACGGGGCCAGCCCCAGGATCAATTATTTTTCATGCAAGTGGCTGGATTTTTTTATCCACATCACAATGTACTGACTACAAATTCTACTATTTTAAATTTTGTTGTAGGTGTCGTTATTTCTATCAAGTCAACTTTCCCAACTCAATATACATATCAAAATGCTTTCAGATGTATTTCTTGTTCCATTGATATTTAGGCAATGATAAATTTCACCATGTGCCATTTTGGCCATTATCACTTTCATGTGGATTAACTTAGCTGGTGATATTCACCTTGTAGCTTCTAAGTCTTTGGGGAGTATAATGGGGGGGAGGTTAGAGCGTTGCACTTATTTCATTTGCGGAGATTCCATTTTGACTCAGCTCTTAAGGAACATGCTGTTTCCTAAGAGGTCCTACAACCTCAGACCCAGACAACTCCATTTATGAAATAGAAAGGATTTGCTCAGATCTGCTTCCCAGGCACAGGCAGCTGGCGCCTGCACAGTGCTTCTGATCACCCTGCTGGGAACAGAAGGCAGGGACCCCATTCATATTTACTAGTTGGGAAGCAAGCCTTTCTGTTCTGTGTGTGAGTGAATGAACTACCTGAAGAGAGGGCCTGTGGTAGATGAACAGATGCCATTTGTGTGACAGTGACCTCATCTCCTCTTCAGCTAGAAGGGTAGTGTAGGAGGGAGCACTGGTCGTTTCTACTGTTTCCCTCTCCCTTCCCCTTTAGAACAGAGAACCGGCTTTCCTTCAGACAGCTGTTGAACAAACACATGAGCTGTCCTCGGGCCAGCACTTGGCCCCTTTTGTTTGCAAGAATTGGACCTGAGGCCTGGTGGACTGGCAGGTTGTCCCCCAGTGTTTCTGTGGTAGGGAGCATTATGTCTCTGCTCACCAGAGCAGCAGCCTACACTGACACCTCATCCAGTGTGGATGCGGCCTAACAACCTGCCCTGGCTGAGCACAAGCTTGGGCTGTTGCACATCTTACTCCTCACTGTACAGTTGGGAAACTGGTCTGGGCCCACAGGAGGTGGTCAGAGTCCAGAAGTTGAGAGAGAGCTCCAGCTTTCTTGACTGAGGCTCTGCCCCTTCCCTACAGGTTCCCTTTGGAATGGGAAGCCTTCAGATCCTAGAGGATTCCTGCCCGCTCTTCTCCATGTGGGGCCATTTTCCTTTCCACATTTTCACATGTGCACAGGCACACCCACTCACTGACTTCTCATGGGGACCGTGGAGGGGCAGTCAAGAAAGCAGGCACCAGGGAAGTGACAAGAGGCAGGAGAGAGGGAGGTTGGAGGAAGCTCTCCCATGGGGTAGTAGCATCCGTTCTAGCTACATACCCGGGGAAGAGGGATCCCTAACATTCCTAGATCTCTATGGGTTCCAGAGCCATCCCAGGCCTGGCCTGGTGAGGATAGGACTGGAGTCCTGCAGCCCACCTCTGTGGGCACCAGGAAGTGTGATGAGGCCGCCCTCCCCTTGTGTAGACCTTGGGTACAGGAGAGAAGCCCTCAGTGAGTGTCCTCCTGTATAAAGTGGAGTACACCCAGCAGGTGACTCTGAGGGTTCCATGCCTCACAGCATGTCTGTTGGTCTGGGTTCTCCATCGATGACCCACTGTGCTCTGAGAGCCTGAGAATATGCTTTCCACCCCCTAGAGATCCTTTAGAACCGAAGAGGCTTGGGGGCTTGAGTGGATGAGTACTTGGGATAAGGCAGAAGATGCCAGAGCACTGGACACCAATTCCAGAGTCCAGGGAGGAGACTAGTCCTTGTTGGACCCTCGGGGTCCTCATTAGGAGGTAGGGAGTCATCATTGTCCTGGCTGAGGTTAGGATTCTTCAAGAGTGAAGAGGGTGCCCTGGTGGGGGACAGAAGGAAGGGGGAAAAGGTAGGCTCCAGAGATTCCTCCTGCTCCCTGGAAGCCTACAGGTCCTGCTCCTTTGCCCCTGGGACACTGGAGAGCCTCTGCCTTGAGGACACCCAAAGAAAGGTTCCTTTCTGCTTGGCAGAGTTCCTGCCTGGGCTGCTGTGCTAGTGGTGGCCACCAGGGGGCAGGCAGCCTCTTGCGTCACTGTCGCCCAGTGAGTTCTTGCTTACATCTTTTTTCGGTTGTCCAAGAAAAAAATTTTATTTGGTGATGGATGTTCACTAAACTTACTGTGGTAATCATTATATAGTATATGTATATCAAGTCATTATGCCATACACCTGAAATTTCCATGGTGCTCTCTGAGCTTTGCTTGTGCTCCTAGAGCAGCGAAGAGTCATGTTGCGGTCTTTCTGGCTGCTCCCCTGCCTCAGAAACAACTTGCACTTCTGATTACTAGTGTTCATCTCCACGATCAAAGTGGGTCAGAAGCAGGAGGAGGGGTGCAAGATCTCCCTATTGCTTCAGCCTCTGTGTGCCAAGCACATCACCTGTGCCAGGCGCCCGGGTGGCCTCAGTGTGGGCTGAAAATGACCAAGTGGTCCCTGCCTGCCAGGAGCTTACAGTCTGGAACAGAGATGGGCAACAGCCAAGACATGAGAAAGAAAAGGACAGATGCTGTAGTAAACACAGCAGGGGCCTTGCAGGAGGGCTGGGGGTCAACTGGGCAGAATGGTCTGAAAGGCCTCACTGGGGTGATATTTGCTGGGACAGGAATGAAAAGAGGGAGCCAGCCCCACACCAATCTGGAGCATTGTGTCAGGGAGAAGGCACCACTGGTGCAGAGACTCACTGGCAAAAGTGAGTTTGGCCAGAGGAGGTTAGACAGGTGATGATGTGGCTGGAGGGAACCTGGGAGGAGAGAACGGGAGATGAGGTGAAAGGTAGGGCCAGGGCCTGGGGCCTGGTAGACTGTGTTAGTTATCTTTTCCCCCTCTGACTTCATTGCCCCTAAACTTTGTGTTTTAACACTATAAATGTTTACTATCTCACAATTTTTGTGGACCAGCAATTAGGCGTGGTTTATCTGGGTGCTTCTACCTCAGTGAGTTTCCCAGGCCTCAGCTGAGGCTGGACTCAGGGAGGGTTTGCTCCAAGTTCACTCTCAGCTTTCTGGATTCAGTTTGGACTGAGAACCTAAGTTCCTTTCTGTCTGTTGGCCTGGGCTCTCCCGTTTCTCCTCTATGGGCCTCCACACTGGGTAGCCCCAAACACTGGTGCTTGATTCCCAGTTCCTGGGATATGACACAGAGAGAGATGGAACACGAGAGAGGGAGTAAGAGGGAAGTGACAGACCTTTTGTAATTAAAATTTGAATGAGACATCCCATCACTCTGGCTGTTCTGTTCAGAAGCTAGTTGGTTTCTAACCTAGTGGTTACACAGAGATGTGTATACAATGGGTGGGGGTTACTGGATGCCATCGTCAAGGCTTTCCACCCGGTAGGCCAAGATGAGGCTCTTGGGTCTCATTCTAAATATACAGGAAACAATTGAATGGTTTTATGCCACAGGATGACAATATCTGAATTTCCATTCATTTCAACCCCCTCATGACACTGACCTGAAAATGAGGCCAAGTTGGACGTGACTGTTCCAATATCACGTTGCTGGAACCCAGGCCTGCTTTGAGTGGTGTTCTGTGCTATATCATTCTTTCTTGTAATTCTTACATCTCTAAGTTTGTGACTTAACACTCGTGGCACCAGGCCACAGGGGTTATAGAAGATATTATCTTATGTATATCGATGATATCCCTAGGAAGGAGATTCCAACCTGATCCCCATTGTGGAGGTTTGGAGACTGGGGAAGACCTGAGGCACAATGACTTTCCCAGGACACAGAACTGGTAAGGAAAAGGAGGTCTGCATTTATGTGTCTCCTCAAAGCTAGGACCCTGGTTAGATTTCTAGGGAGCCGTGGCTAGGGCTGTGCTGGCTCATTGGGTACCATTCAGGAGATGACCTGGGGGAGGAGGGTGAGCAACCCCAGGGGCCAGGACAGCTCTAGGCAAGTCCGATTGAAGGAAGGGGCCCAGGTAATGGAATCTTGAAAAATGACCTCACTTCCTTGGTCATAGACCTCAGCAGATGTTAGAGCTCTGGTAACCAGGCACCCACAGCCCCCTATCCAGCTCACTTGACCGGAGGCAGTCAACAGACAAAGGTGTTTTGTTCTTGTATCCTGACTTTCACAGGATCTGGGTTCAGAAGAGCCCACAAAGGGAGGCTTTTGCATTGTAGACATGGCTCACTTATCCCCAACGCCTCTGGCCCTTTGGCAGGAGGCACCCAAAGGTAAGGTGGAGCAGCCCAGGAAAGGCTAGTGCAGGCAGGACACAACTATGATCCCACCTGATCAGCCAGCCCCACATCCCTTGCCCCTCATTGTGTGTGTGTGTCTGTGTGAGTGTGAAGGAAGAAGGCAGGGGATAGAGGCAGGTCATTCCTGGGCAGGAGCTGGTTGTTAGGGTTGGAAGTCGGGTGGGTCTGTCATTCTCTTACCCCAGGTCATGAATGGCAGCATGAGAACGTGAGCTCCTCCACTCCTGGTTACGGAGCCCTCGAGGTTTCATCTCCTTCCCTCCCTGACTAGAGTTCTTTGCAGATGCCTCTCTGTGCCTGAACTGAGGAACAGAATTTCTCTTTGGAGTTGGCCCCAGTGACAATGTGCAGGCAGCCCCTAATTCCTCCTGGCCCAGCTCCTGGGCACTGTCTTTGCAGAACTCCACTCAGGAGAGTGTCAAGAAGCCAGCGGTGGGTTCAATTCCTCCAACTCGCTAGACAAGGGGCAGGTGCACCAGGCCACCAACACCCTCCACTGCTGGTCTGAGGTGAGAGCAGAAGCAGAGGATCTCCACAGTGAGGACCTCAAAATGTCTAGGGCAGGACCAGTACACAGACTCAAATGTGGGGACTCCCCTGGGCCATGTAGGGCTTTCCCACATGAGCGTCCCACAGGCCCGATCCCAAAGAAATCTAGACCCCCACACATGAGTCACCCGCCATGTGGTAGAGTAGAAATACACTCTTTGCATATTTGTTGGAATGGTGGGGAAGGAATTTTATGTTGTCTTTGCATTTTGCTAATCTTGATTATTTTAACATCCCTGCCCCGGGAATTCCGTGGAGCAGTCAGCTCCACTGTCCTTACAGACCTTCTCAGAGCCTTATAAATCATCACACCTGATAGAGTGGTTTGTACCAAAAATGGGAGTGGGAGTAAGGTATTGTGTACATTTCTCTGCAACTTGTCATCTCACAGAACCCATCAAATCACTGTAGGCCCACCAGGTCAGGAACTGTGGCCTTACTCATCTTCAAAATATCCCATTAAAGAGGTCATTTGCCACAGCCATTCAGCCTTTTGATGCTGTTGGACCTTGACAGGATTCAATTCTGTTGTCATTTCAGCAGTGCTGCAGGGAATATGTTGAGTGTGTCCTCACAAACTGTTAGTTGGCTGGGTCTGCCATAACGTAGGACCACAGACTGGGTGGAAGGCCCTTGATACCTGCTGGCCTGGTACCAAGCTCTGTCTTTGTAGAGCTCCACCCAGGACATCCTCCAGGAGCTGGTGAAGGGGTTCAAATACTCTTATCTCCCTGGACAAGGAGCAGGTGCATCAGGCCCCCAACAACAGCCAGCACTGGTCTGGGGTAAGTATGGGCACGGGGGGGTCTCCACACTCAGGACCCCAAGATGACTGGGGTAGACCCAGAACCCAGACTGGATCTGGCTACGCCCCTAGGGCCTTCCCGGGAATGTGGTTTCCCCAGAGCCTTCCCTTCCACGTCAGGAGCAGACTAAGCCTCAGGTGGTTGAGAGGGAATGTATTGCAGCCCATGCTGTGTTCAGTTCTCGGTTCTGACCTGCGTGATCTTGAGTAGCCACTCAAATTAGTAACCGTTTGTTTACCAGCGTCTACAGTGGGCAAGTTTGTTGATGACTCACTGGGATAATGCTCTTAACACAGGCCATTAACACAGGGAGGAGACATTGTTTCTCAGCTGACAGAATGCCTTGAAGGTGCCAGTTGTTTATTGTTCCTCCCCAGTTCAAATTACACTTTTAAAGCCTAGAATGTTTTCCTGCATGGGCACTTATGTTCCTCATCTTCCATCAGTTCCTGAGGCGATAGGACTTTCTGGTCTGAGCTCCAGGCCCTGATCCTCCTGGTGGCTCACGGCGATGCTGCCAACTATATGTCCCTCTTTGTCCAGTCAGTGTGAAAAGGATTCAACCCTGTCCCCTGATCAGGCCCATGTGATGCTGACCCCAAGGCAGGCACAATGGAGAACATGGCAGAGTCCCTGGACTAGCCTCCCCAGGGAGAAGCTTGTGCACTGCTACCTTCCTGTGCACCCACCAGGCCTTCGGCACCGCCCAGCAGGTTTTAGACCAGCTGTCCCACAGGTGAGAGCTGCCCCCTCCACAGTGCACTGCTGAGTCTCCCACCTGTTGGCTGTGTGTCTGGAGAATGTCAGCATACCTCTCTGAGCTTCACTTTACTCTTCTGAAAGTGGGGTGGTCAGAAGATGAACCTCACAAGGTTGTTGTAGGAAATCGTGGGATCAGCCACAGCAGATGCTTCCCTCGTGCCTGGCTCTGCAGAAGGGCTGCAGGGTGTCCTGGACATTCTCATGTTTATCAGTTCTCTGTCCCCCATGTCATAGGGTTATTCTAGGAAGTCGTGGGATAAGCCATGGCAGGTGCTTCCCTGGTTCCTAGCTCTGCAGAAAGGGCTGTGGGTTGTCTGGACATTCTCATGTTTGTCAGTTCTCTCTCCCCCTTGGAGAAGCTCTCTGCCTCACTCCAAACTGTGCTTTGGCTTTCCTGAGTTTGGAAAAGCACATGGAAAGCAACCAGTTTCCCCATTTGTAAAGGAGTTTTGAAATTCCATTCAACTGGTCTTGGGCCTTGTCCTTAGGGTAGCCAAATTAAGGATCTCTGGGCCAGCAGAGAAGCCGCAGGCCTACTCAGATATCTGAGAAGGTTCTGGTTGAGTTCATCTTTTCAACAATCTCTATTAAACACCTACTCCATGCAGACACTTTCCTAGACACTAAGGTTATTCAGTGAATGGAGCAGACTCAATCCTTGGGCCTCAATTCCAGTCTGAGGGTGGGGCAGTCACACTAAACATAAGCAGTCATGTCCACAGTACATTAGATGTGACACCTCCATGGCTTCTTCTAGATATGGTTGCATCTTGCCATATTCCGTCCAGGGTGACCAACCACAGGACCATCTAAGAATGTGAGTGGTCTTTTGGTGCAGAAAGAGGACCTCTTGTCTCCACAGAAGAGCCTGGGAGACTCTGTGGGCTGTGGCTGGGGAGGGACTGACCGGCAGAACCCTGGATCTCACACAGGTTTTGATTCCCATGGGAGGGATGAGGTCTGGGGGCTTGCCCTCCATGAGGACATGAGTCAAAGAGAGTTTTGGGTGGGGTCTCAGTCTCCCTGGAAGCAGAGAGGAGGTGGACTGAGTGGGCCTTGAGAGACCCATCCCTTCCATAGTCCCATGTCACTCTGTGCCCTCTCCACATCCACCTCTCCTACCCACCACCACCGGGGCTCTGGATAGTAGATGTGGTGAGCTGCCTGCTCACAGATCTGCCTCCAACCTCAGTTCTGATGCTCATGTGCATGGGTGATGGGGTAGGCTCTGGCCAGGCCCTCAGGAGAAGAGTGTTGGGCAGCAAATGAGATGCACACAGGCTCTGTTAGACCTGGTCGATGACCAGGCCTTCCACTGCAAGGACAGCCACAGGGTGGTTGGGTGTGGGCTGGGCCATCCTCAGGGTCCTCCACCCAGAGAAGGATGCTGTGGGAGCACAGTGTGGAAGGAAAGGCCAGGCCTCTGACTTTGCTCCACACAACTCTCCCCAGTGCCCTCTCTTTCATCCTGGGCACCTAGCTAGAACAGTACCTGCAGAATTCCTGGCGGCCCCTGCACTGTCCCTTCTTCAAGCTAAAGGGGCTGTACGTGCAGGTCACCTTTACTGACTCAGACGTGGATTGCCATCACCCTCTTCTGGTGGTCCACTTGGAGCTTCCAGAGGCCACTGAGGCAGAGCCGCAGGGTAAGGGGGACTGCAAACTGTGGGTGGGGTTCACAGGCAGTGGGATCTTTCCTGTTTGGGGAAAGACGTGTAAAGTCAGTTATGTGAGTGAACCCTTCTCTTTGTCCTGCTCCAGTGCCAGCTCCAGGTCTCCAGGCAACTGCAGAACCAGAACAGTGGCCAGTTATGGAGGTAGAGCCAGCTCCAGCTCCATTGATTTGACTGCTTCTGGCACTGGAGCCAGCATCCCCTCCATCAGCAGTGTTGGGGCTGGAGCAGGGACCAGCATCACCTCGAGCAGGGGTGGCAGCTCCTGAGCTGGAGTCACCTAGACCACCAGTTCTACTGGGAATTCCATCTCCACCTCCAAAAATAGAGACAGAGCCAGCTCCAGCCCCAGAGCCTTCCTGCCCCAGGCCTGTGGCCAGTAAGAACCTGCCAAGTGAGGAGAAGCCTAACCTCACAGCCTTCCCTCTCACGCTGGTGGCAGAGCAGTAGATCGTGATGGATGCTGTGAGCATCAGAGCTCTCAGGGCAGGGTGGGGCAGGCCTTCCCTCTGCCATCATGGCCCCAGATCTGGTCCAGACTCCTATGATCTGGGCCCAAATCCCAGCTCCACCCGTGACCAACTGTATGATGTGGGCAACTTTTAACCCTCAAGCCTTTGCTGTCCACCTGCAGACTGTAGAGGTGGACACTAACAGGACCTGCTGCACAGAGTGGCGTGCTGTCAATGAGGTAGAAGAGGTGGAAAGCTGGGTGGGTCCTGGCCCATTCTGTGGGGGAGGGGAACTCAATGTGTGCATCCAGGTCCCTGGGTGGCCCAACCATCTGCTCAAGAGGCTCAGCACTTATTAGACACCTGATGTGTACGTAACTACAAAGGAGACATACAAAGCCCCTGGCTGTAGCTGCCATGGGGGAATGTGCATCAGAATGGGGAGAGGGACCAGCGGGCAATCAGGATGGTGGAAGATGCCCCCTTGAGATGAGCTGGGTTGAGCCACCGTCTGGAGCTTGGAGTTAGCCAGGATGGGCTGGGTGCAAATGCCCTCTGCCTTCCCTGCCAGTGTTGGGTCCTGGGTCATCCTGTGCTGGGTGCCCTCAGTGGACAGAGAATACCGTCCAGGGACTCCCACAGGGCTCAGGCCACATCTTCAGCTTCCTAGCTCCAGCTCTGAACATCCTGTCTGGGACTTTGGGGGCTGTAGACACAGAGCTGGGGTGTGGCAGGGCCAGGTGACACTCCCCCTGTTCCCCAGGAGCTCTTCAGGAAGGTGGTGCCCTCTCAGTGCCTGAGCTCCTCCTGGTGCAAGAGGATCAAGCCCAGGAATGAGCACCTGGCACCCACCATCCAGGCCACTGTTGACCATTTCCAGAGGGTGGTCAACTTCATCACAACCACCTGCCTCAGGGACCCGAGCAGAACAGCCCGGGACAGGGCCAGGTTGGTGGAGCACTGGATCCAGGTGGCACAGGTATGCACAGGCCCAGTGCAGTCCCTCTCTGGGGCCTTGGGAACTGCCTCTTCTTTATCAGTTCTCAGGATTGAAGTGTGTGGTCCAAGCCCTTGCACAGTCCCCAGGCCTTTCCTGCCAGGGGCACCCTGACCTGGACTCCAGGTCCCAGCCTTAGGATGCTCTCTTCCTGCCTGGCTCCTTCCCTGCGTTGAGCTAAAGTCCTCCTCCCTGTGAGTGTTCCTCCTTGGGTCCTAAATGTGCCCTTCTGGGCCTCCCTGAGCACGTGTCTCATCCAGGAGGGGAGATTTAAATTGAAGGCGACTGAAGCCAGAGCAAGCGGGGCCCCAGAGCCCCACTGACAGCTCATTCTCCTCCCTTTCCCAGGAGTGCAACATCCTAATGAACTTCTCACTACACACTGTCATCTCTGCTCTGCAGAAAACCTCCATAAGTCGCCTGGAGAACACATGGGACGAAGTTTCCCGGTGGGTAGGCCTCTCTCCCTAGGGGGATCAGGGTGGGTGAGGGACCTCCCATATGTCTGCCATTGCCCCCTCAGTCACCTGGGAACTCCCAGGAGGCAACAGACCCTGGGGACAGGGCCGGGCCTCGGGGGTGGGGGACCCTGTCTCTAAGCCTCCTGGGCTCCTTAGTGCACCAGCTCTGCTTCAGGAATCGGTTTCCTTAAATGACAGGTACTGGGTTGAGCTAAATTGGAGGTTTTCAAGTGATTACAGCAACAGAACTCTACACCCAGCTGAAACTCAAACTGGTCAAAACACAGCTGCTCAATAGAAATGGAACGGAGGCCCCAGGTGGCCCAGAGGAGAGCCCCTCCCCCGTCCCACGGAGACCGAGTGCTCACAGGAGCCCACTGAGAACACTCATCCAGGCTGTTTGAATCTCTCTGGTTTTCAGAGAAAAGGGGTTTGAACTCAGACCCCGCCCCCTGCACATTATTCCTAAATTTATCCTTCCTTCTTTCCCTCCCCTCAGGGAGAGCTCCGAAAACTTCAAGGAACTGTATAGAAAAGACAAGTCCTTGAGCAGAGAACTGATGACCAAGGTAGAGTGGAGGCTGGAGTCTGGAAAGAGGAGGGTGAGGTGGGAAGGGGGACTGGGCAGGGTGTCGTTTTGATAGCTTCTCACTTAAACTTTCTCTGAAAATTCCAGTCTGTCTTGTCCAGATTAACAAGGGGAGGGATCCTTTTGGTCCACGGGCAGGTGAGCTGAAGTTTGTGGGAAGGAGGCCCTGGTCTTGGGACATTGTGGTGCTGGCTGGGCTGGCACAATCAGCAGGTCTCCGGCTTCCATGCAGGTCCATCCTGTTAGACATAGCTTCTTCCTGAGTGGTTGGCGTGGGTTTAGCCCTCAGCCTAAACCTGTCCTCAGGAAGCCAGGCCCTTGTTGCTCCCTCTGTCTTCACCTCATCTCCAAGGGGAGGACACCCTGCCTGCCCCAGGGATGGGCGTGGCAGGGGATTCCCACGGCCCAGGTGGACAAACAGGCTCCTCAGCCTTGGGTCCAAATGGCTGGACCAGGGACAGATCCGTGTGTATTCTGGGACTCCCCACTGGGTCCCTCAAGCAGTCACGGCCAGTCCATCATAGGAGTCCCACCTGAGTGCCTAGTTGGCAATGACATATGTCCCAAGTGGCTTAGGAGAAGTGTCTGGGGACATGATGGATTTTCAGTGGATCCTTCCTGATCGGATGTCAGAGGCTTCATGTAAACGAGGGAGCAAAGCATCTTGTCACCCCCTTGCCTGCTGATCAGAGGTGGTACCTTGGGGTCCACATCCTGAGTGGACGAAGAGAGTTCTGTTCAGGGGAATGTCCTGAGGGGTTCTTTAGGGAAGCGAAGGCTTTGACATGGCCTCGGTTCCAGCCTGGGGGCCAGACATTCCAGGGGCCTGGGCTAGGTAGGAGCCACTCAACCAGGTTCCCAGGACACCCTATCCCTCTCCATCCATGCCTTGACTGAGGATGCACCTCGACAGCTCAGGGCACAGGGCTCTGGTCAGTGGTGGGGCTGGGGGTTAGGTGAGGACATTGGAAGAGGGCCTCTGGCTGGGAGGGGCAAGCGGCCTCTCCTCTGTGGCCCCTGAGCAGCTTGCTACCCCTGTTGGGCCTCTGTCTCCTCATTGGGGAGATGCAGGGATGATGGTCTTGTGGTGCAGGCCTCACAGGAGGGCGATGGGATAAAAGAGAGGAAAGGAGCATGCGGAGCTTTCTGCCCCGCTCCCCCTGGAGGGGTGAGGGGAGGGCAGTGATGACAGTCATGGCAGGAGTCCTCAGGAGACCCTGTGAGGGAGGGGGAGGATCACCCTTTCCAGATGAGGAAACAGGCTCAGGGAGACCAGCCCACAGGCCCAAGCTCACACTCCAAGTGAGAGTTGGAGCTGGGCCTGTTCTAGAATCAGAACACCCTGGAGGATGGACTAGCCTTGGTGCCAGTTGACTTGGGTCAGATGTCCAAGATAGGAGGCCGGTGGAGCTGGAGAGAAGTGGGATGTGGCCTCACTGACCCTGTCCTCGACCCTGGCAGGAGGGGCCCTCCACATTTGCCATGCCAGAGATACACCCCCAGAGAGTCCAGGAGCAGCAGCAGCAGCAACAGTGGGTGAGGGTGCCTGGGGGGAGGAGCTCCAGGGTCAGAGGAGAGGGGCTCTGCCCTCCCAGCTGGAGGCCTCAGACCCAGAGAGCAGGGCCCTGGCTCCTGCAGCCCTGCCTCCTGATGCCACAGTGCCTGAGTCCCAGTAGAAGGGACCAGATCAGGAGGGCCTGGAAGAGCTGGTGCAGGATGGATTTGTGGTGGGGAGGGACAGGGACCACATTCCCTGTCACTTGCTGGAATCCAGCCCTGGGATCTAATGAGGAGGAGTGCGGTGTTCTTGGGATGTGAAGGGAGGGGAGTTGAGGGGAGGCTGCTAAGTGTCCTTGGCAGCTCAACGTGGGAGCTCTGGGGTGGGCCAGGAGGCTGAGGGGAGGACTTTTCAGGGGAGGGTCTGTGGGAGACTTGAGAGCAAGGGCTCATTCCCACCCCGACGTCACAGGGTGTCATCCCCTGTCTTGGCACTTTTCTCCATGACCTGGTAATGCTGCATCTGGCAATGGGTGCTTATCTTGAGGTGGGTGAGCCTGGGGACCAGGCAAGGGGACCAGGATCCTGAGGCTTGGGGCTCAGGAGCCCCAGAACTGAGCCCTGAGCTCCCAGCACCAGGCACATCTCCTCTCAGGAGAGCCTCCAGCCACCCCGGGAGCCAGGGCGTCAGGCCCATCTCAGGGATGGGTGAACAGAGGCTCCGTGTGAGACCCCATTCCATCCCCAAGGCTGATGAGGCAGCAGAGTCGCCTGAGCGCACAGCTGCGAGAGGTATGTGAGCTGGACTCAGCCTCTCCCTCCCACGGTGCCCATGCAGGAACAGAGAAGTCGGGCCCCTCCAGTTGGGCAGCACATGAGTGGCTGAGCTGTCCCTTTTGCCTGAGGCCGCAGCCTCCAAGTCTGTCATCTGAGAGAGTTGGGCTACGAGGTCCCTCAGCCGCATGTCCTCCTCCTCTGGAGCCCAGAGCCCGGCCCAGGTCCAAGTCCTGCTTTCTCTGCATGCCCAGCCCCTCTGGGGACCGGGCGGTAGTGCAACGTGAGAAGGGGTGGGCATAGGGGCTGGTCATGCAGGGACTCTCTCTGATGGACTTGGCTGTCTGCCTTCCAGGGGAAGGAGATCAACCTTGAGAAAAGGACTGAGGTGAGCAGCTGGGGCACTTCCTGCAGGGGAGAGGAGGGAAATGGCAATCAGAGACCCTCAGGGCAGAACACTCCCTGGCCCCACCGCCTGCATCTTAGCCTGCATCTTACTTCGTGGGGAGAGTTTGATAACAGAGAAGTGGGAGACACATCCAATTGGCGGGTGGGTTGAGGGCGGATGGCATCAAGGAATACTTCCTGGAGGCAGGGCTGATTATCCCATTCTGAGAACAGGTGGAGCCTGGATGGAACTGGAGGGAAGGAGGGTTCCCAGGCCTGGTCCCCTGCCCCACTCCTCAGCCCCCACAAGGCCGCTGCAGCATCCCCCCTTAGACCCCGTCTGCATCCTCTCCTTCCATCTCGTCCCAGGACTGCAGAGCCATGAGGGAGACCCTGCTGTTCCGGGTGGCTGCAAACAATTACAGGCTAGAGCCCGAGGAAACATTTGGGGCCTAGTTCCGGGACAGGGAGCTGCTCAGTGATAATGAGAGCTGAGGCCAGCTGGAGTCAGGGAAGGACTCTCCCTGGTGGCCAGTCCAGAGAGCCTGTGCCCATGGCCCCGGTCAGCCCCAAGCCTTGTTGCGTGGTGAACTCTGGGACACCCAGACTCGAGCTGCTGGCAGGCAGTGGGGGTACACCTGAAGTGTGGCTCCTGGCTGGCTCACAGTCCCTCTCTGTCCTGTTGCTGCAGCCAGTCTTGCCGGCTGGAGCCCCCATCATGGTTGGCCAGCAGAATACTCAAGGCCGAGAAGAAAGAGTTATCATCAAGTTCAGGCATAAGTGTCTGGGCTGATGGTGACTGAATCCTAGGGGTTTAGTAAAGCTTCAGGCTAAGCGTGGTCTTGGGGAGTCAGACAGCTGGTGCTGGGATCCCAGCCCCACCACTGACCAGTCCTGTGACTGGGGAGATTCCCTTCAGCTTCCTGAGACTCAGTTTACTCCTCTGTGAAATAGGTGGTGGCAGATGAATGTGGCAGGGACGAATAGGATACTATTGGCTGACTGAACACAGGGCCTGGAGCACAGAGTGTGGTAGGGGTGGGGAGGGGGGCCATGATTCTGGGGGAGGCACCTCAAGATAACCTGACTCTTCTGTTCAGCCGCCAGGCCCCAACAGTGAGCCCTGTACCATTGGCAGATCACGGCCCCATCCTCAGCAGTGGGGACTCGGCTCGGGTGCTTGGCATGCACTGGGCCAGCTCCTCCTACCTGATGGGAAGGGGAGCATTGTAAGCTGATTCCTAGGGTCCCCTGAGGCCCAAGTGAGAGAGGACAACCCTGCCCCATCTGCCTGACATCTCTACCCCAGCACCTATTTACCTATTGAGAAGGGACAAGATTCATGTTTGTAAATAGTAAGTGTTACATATGAACATTATAATAAAATCCTGTCTCTTTCACAGCCTGGGAGTGGTGGTGTGGTTCTTTCACTTTCTGTGCTCATGTAAATCAGATACAGAATCTCACATTCCACCTTGAATTCAGAAACCTTGCAGAGTCATCAGCTTATTGTATGTGGGAGAAGGGAGAAGGGCCAGCCCGTCCCTGGCTAGTGAGGACACTCCCAAATCCCCCTCACTCAGAGGACAAGTTCATCTAAGTATCATTCACCTGCTCCAGTAGCAGAGACAGCCCCCCAGATCTCCCGGACTTTAGAAGCAGAGCAACAGCCACTGAAATTGGGGTGTCTTTAAAAATAGCCTGAGCCAGGACCAGCTTGTGCCCCAGAACACTGGCTGCCTTTCTGCCCTCTGGAGGAAGAGGAAGCATTTTTTACTTGACCTGTTGAGTTTTCTTTTTACCAAATATTAGGAAATGGTAGTTTTCCAGTTCAATCTCTGAAATTGCATCAGCTCTAAGTGGGGAAAATACTGTAAAAAGCTCAAAATGTGCACATGGAGAGGATGAGGCTAGAGGAAGGTCCTGTGCAGATGGACTAAGGGCAGGCAGGACTCTCCCTCCTCAGGCCCCTCTAGAGGCTCCCTGTTCACCCTTGACCTAGACTTGATCCTCCTGAGATTCTGGTCTGTGACTCTGAATTCCTTTTCCTGCTTGTTTTCTATCCAAGGGGAAACATTTGTGATGCAGCTTTTAGGGCCATAGCCAGGTCTCCCTCCATAAACCTGGTGCTTCCTGTGAACTAGGATTTTCAGCATCCCTGCACTTCTCATACAGTTCTTAGGGCAGAAATTCACTAGATGCCCCCAGCCTTTCTGTCATGTATGTCACGGCTACTCCTCCCAGGCTGGGCCTGATTGATCCCAGGTGAGCTCTGGTTTGCCAGGATAACAGACTATCATCCTGACCGGGAATGACCCCACAGTCTCCCTTGCTGCCCAAGGTGACTTCTGGGCCCATGTTGTAGTGAGGTCCATGGTCTCAGATAATCACCAGTTTAAACACACTAGTGTGTTTTTACTGACTTTTCCTAAAGTGGCACCTGGGCCTGAGCCCATAAAGCATGTAGCCCCTGGAGTGGCCGTGTTTTTTTACACAGACTTGTGCTATGGTTCTGTCGTGGGGATGTGAGCCTTTCCTGTTGGGAGCTTTGAAAGATGAGACATAAGGGTATGAGTTGGGGGTCTTGCAGGAGATGCCACCAATCTGGTGATCCATGGATGTGCGTGGATGCAGCCTTACCAAGTAAAATACTGAAATGGTTCCCGTCTGGGTGGTTAATAGACACTCCTCTGAGCTCAACCCAAAAGCCTACCCCATAACCAGGAGCTAAAGTGTTACCACCCAGCCTTTGGAACCTTGTCCCTTGGAAACACCCTGAAAGACAAGGGCCAGATGAGTTGTTTGGCACTTGAGAGTTATCTCCCCCTTCGTGGTGGCTGCAAGTGTCACTCAGACACAGAGAAGGCTGGACTCTGCCAGGGAGGCCTTCTCAGGACAGCCGGAAGCTGAGGGTAAATCCTGATTCCCAGCAGCCTAGGCCCTTCTTGACATGGCACAGCCATCCAGGAAGGAGACTTGCCAAAGGAAGATTGAGAAGGCTGTATCTTCCCTCCAAGCAGAAAGAGAAGTGGTAGGTCCCAGGGCTAGTCCAGGGCCGGGATGAAGGCGCGGGTGTTTGAAGAATGTCTCCTGCAATACTGTGATGCTCCCGAGAGCTGGCACAGCAGGCAGCAACATTTGATAAGTCTGGTGAGTACAGCTGTGGCAGAGGAGGGACAGTTTAGTGCATTTTTGAGCTTCCAGTGACCAAAAGTGCAGATAACCACCCAGAAGAGATCCATGTTTTCAGTGAAGGTCACAGATGAATGTTTTGTTTTTTATACTCCCCAAAATTAGTTTTCTTGTAGTTGCTATGTTTCCTTGTCTTTGAACTTTTCATTTTGTGCTTGTCTTCATTTTATTAAATTATTCAGCTTTTCTGGACTGCTTTTGAATGATTATTTTGATCCCTTCTTCTACAGCACACCAAGGACATTCCATTTTATCTTGTATTCTCCACACTTTGGTCCACCTTAGAGCCAATCAACTGATCAGACTGTTAGAGCTCCTTGTGCCCCCTCAAGACACCACACTGAATAGAGAACTTCTGCTAGTGGCCAAATCAATTCATTCCACCGAATCAATTGTGTGTTCCTTCCTCCATTATCCCAACTGTCTAATAGCCCACTTCTTCACAGTTGTCCTAGGTTTCTGTTGTGTGAACTGGGAAAAGGATGCAGTAATTTTGAAGTGTTGCACAACTCTCCATGGGGCCCCTTTTATACCTCATACTTTGGGACCTGCTGAGCATCAAGTTCACCTCGATTGAGTCTTGGTCTAGAAGCCATAAGGCTGGTAAGTGTAGGTCCTGAGGAGGATCAGCAGTGTCCTTCCAGGAAATGACCTCAGGGGAGACCATGACAGGGTCTTCAGGAAAAGCAGTTAACCTCCTCAGACAGGAGGAGGAGGAGGGCTGCTTCTGTCAATGAGGCTGAGTCTGTGCAACGTGGGAGTTAAATGTTCCAGCTTAGTCAAGAACTGTTTGTACATCCCCACTTCAATTTTCAGGACTCCATTCCTTCTAAATCAATGCCATCACTTTCACTGCTGTGTGGATGGAAATTCAGTTTGTGTTGTAATTCAGCCATTTGCAGGAAGATACTGGGTTAGGTTTTCAGAAATCTCAGCTCTGAAGCTGCAGGAAATAAGAGTTTATTTCTGAGAAGATATAGAAACTTCAGGTCAGTTATGGTGGTTGAGCTGAGCTGGGAATTTGACACCCTGTGCTCACCTTATTCTTTTCTCATTTAATCAAGTGCAATTAGGAGCAGTTAGCTAATTTCATTACATTTGTTAATTTGTCAAGAATGAACTAAAGTGTCAGGCACATAGTCACTGACTATGTTACCTTTTATAAGTATTTGGTTAGGAATAGCCAATGGTGGTATTTTGTGTATCTCTGTTGCCTCATCCTCCCATCAACTTTCAGTGCCCTCTTTAACACTGGAAATAGGGTTGTTGGTCACTGAATCTTCAAAATTCTGTTCCTCGAGAACCATCTTTGGTACCAAAATCTGTATAAGAGTTCTCGAGAGAAAAGGAACATATATATTTATAGCATGAACATATACATTTGTGTATACATACATACAGTCCTGTCTCACCTAACAACCGGCATGTGTCCTGGGAAATGTGTCATTAGGTGATTTTGTTGTGTGAACATTGTAGGGAAGGAAGACATTTCCTCTACCGGCCCTGGGTTCTGCCTGGAGAACGAATTAAATTCACATGAGACAGAATAACAGGAGAAAATTAAACAGAGCTTTATAACATGTATACATGGGAAAGGCTCAGGTAACCTGAGCAACTCACCAAAATGGCTGAAACTGCCACCTTAAATATCATCCCCAGCTAAAGACACAGGAAGATGTTGGGGTTGGGGGGAGTCAGTTACAGGAGGTTACCAGACAAGTACAGTAAACAAGAGTAAGATTATTATGCAGATTTAAGTCATTGCTTTCCACACTGATTTATCAAGAGTTTCTAGAGATAAGGTCATCCCCCCTTCTTCCTGGTATAGAGAGGGAGACATCTTTACAGATGGAGATTTCCTTTACCATGTAAATGTCTCTTAACAAAGGGTAAGTAAATTCTGCTTTTCAAAGTTTCTTTCCTGTCTGCAGTTTTTAAAAGTAACCAGCCCCAAATAATCCTCATGCCAAAGAAACATATCTTGGGGTGGCCAATTCCAGTCCCCCACAACATCATAGAGTGCACTTACACAAACCTAGATGATATAGCCTACTATACACCTAGGCTCCATGGTAATAATCTTATGGGACCACCATCGTATATGCAGTCCATTGTTGACGGAAGCATCATTATGTAGTGCATGACTATGTGTATGTGTGTGTATGTATATGTACACACACACAGAAACATATGAAGTGATTTATTCATGGAATTATTATTCTGATTGTGGGAGCTGGCAAGTTTGAAGTGTAGGGAAGGCCAGCAGACTAGAAACTCAGCAGGATTTTAACCTACAATCTGAGGCATAATTTCTTTACCAGGAAACCTCAATTTTTCCTCTTAGGGGTTTGAACTGAGTATCTGAGACCCACTCATATTTTCAAGGGTAGCATCCTCCAAAGTCAGCTGATTTTAGATGTGATTAAACAACTGGGTACTATAACCTAGCCAAATTGGCACAGAAGACTAATCATCACAAGTTGTAAGGGTTCTTTATATTCTGAATATTCCACTCATAGCAGATAAGTGATTTGAAAACATTTTCTCCCATTTTGTGGTATAGTGGAAACCCTAGCAGTTGTTTTCTTTCATTTTTTTGTAATGCAAGTGCCTGACTTAAACTTTGATTACAGAGGCATCTGTTTCAAAGAGGCATCCACTTCAAAGATGGCTATCCCCAATAAACACATAGTAAGCCACAGGACCAGATAAAGAGCCAGGCCTCTTTACCCCCCAGTGAGGCTCCTTTGTTTTGGAGAAGCCAGTTGATTTAGATAACTGGCCATTTGGGCCACTTGCTTCTTCTTTCTTTCTTTTTCTCTCTTTTCATTCTCTATATTACCATTGTTGACAAAAATAATCCATAACCAATCTATAAATGAAAATTTGGGTGAGTGTATTCTGAGCCAAAATGTGAGAACCTTGGCCCAGGGCCTTTCTTCCCAAAGCAAGAAAGGGCCCCAAAGGAGTGGGATGTACAGAGTGGTTATATACCCCCAAAGAGGATATTTCACATATGATTGAAATGTCCTTTTTACAATAGTCACAAGACTGCTCTGTCAGCACAGTAATTGATGGACAAAGCAGGTAGTAGGTCTGCTGTCTGGGTGGACACAGCAGGGTGGCAGGTCTGTTGTCTCTAGCTGGGTGGTCACAGGTGAGCACAGCAATCAGTTCCTAGCCTAGGGAGAGATGCTTATCCTTAAGGAAATGCCAATGGGGGGGGGGAGAGTTGCACCTTTATCTCAAGGACATTTGTTCCTGTCTTTGGGACATAGCAAATGTTTAAGCAGATATATAGTGCATGCTCAATGGTCATGTCAGGCCCTTTTGGAAAAAACAAAGTCAGGCCAAATTAGGCTTACACCAAATGGCTTCCTCATATACTCCAATATATCCTATTGCTTGCCATTTCTACCTGTCACCATTCATGTTTAAATTTCTCAATAAAGAGTGAGCCCTGAAATCCTAGGGCCCCACCCTCAACCCAAGTAAAAGCAGAACCCCAGGCCCAAGCTCTCTTTTTCTGTCTCTACCTGCAACCTGGCTGTGTGGCCCAAGGCCTGTGAGTAATAAACCTTTATTTTTTCAGTTTCTTGATGGTTATTGCTGAAGGGCATCTTTAATTCCTAATAAGAAACACAAGGGCCATTCCAACCTCAGCCCTGGTTATTGATAGGCTAAGACCAGCACAAAACAGCTCATTGCCAAGTTTTAGGAGTTCTGTACATACTCTGAGTACAAGTTCCTTATCAGAGATAGGATTTGCCAATCTTTTTTCACAGGTTGTGACTTTTGTTTTCATTCTCTCTATAATGTCTTTCAAAGAAAAGAAGTTTTTCATATTGATAAATTCCAATTTACTAATTCCTTCTTTTGTGGATTGTGCTTTTGGTGTCATATCTAAGACCTAATCCAAAATCATGAGGAATTTCTCCTTTGTTTTCTTGTAGAAGTTTTAGAGTTTTAGATTTAACATCTAGGCCTATGATACATTTTGAGTTTATTTTTTTTTATATAGTTTGAGGCATGGATTGAAGTCCTTTTTTTTTTTCTTTTTAAGAAGATTGACCCTGAGCTAACATCTGTGGCATTCTTCCTCTATTTTGTACGTGGGATGCTGCCACAGCATGGCTTAACAAGCAGTGTATAGGTCTGCACCTGGGATCCGAACCCACAAACCCCAAGCCACTGAAATGGAGCATGCAAACTTAACCACTCTGCCATGGGACTGGCCCCCAAAATCCATGCTTTTGCATATGGATGTCTAATGGTTCTGTAGGGCAGGAAGACGTTTCCTCTACCCTCTCTGGGTTCTTCTGGAGAATGAGTTAAATTCACATGAGACAGAATAACAGGAGAAAATTAAACAAAGCTTTATAATGTGTACATGGGAGAGGCTCAGGCAACTTGAGCAACTTGCCAAAATGGCTGAAGACACCACCTTAAATATCATATCCAGCTAAAGACAAAGGAGGATGTTGGGGGTGGAGGGAGTCAGTTACAGAGGTTACCAGACAAGCACAATAAACAGGAATAAGATTATTATGCAGATTTAAGTCCTTGCATTCTGTATTGATAGGAGTTTCTAGAGATAGGGTCATCCCCCTTCATCCTGGTACACAGAGGGAGACAACTTTACAGATGGAGATTTCCCTTGCAAATGTAAATGTCTCTTAACAAAGGGTAAGTAAATTCTACTTTTCAGTTGCTCTCCTGTCTGCAGTTTATTAAAAGTAACCAGCCCCAAATAATCCTCATGCCAAAGAGACATATCTTGGGGTGGCCAATTCCAGTCCCCCACAGTTCCAACACCATTTGTTCAAGTGACTCTCTTTTTTCTATTGAATTACCTTTGCAACTTTTTGCAAACTAGTGTTCTTTATATGTCTGGTCTATTTTTCCTCGTATGTGATATAAATATCACACTATCTTGAACATTAACTTTATAATTTGGAAATCTAGTGCTGTTAGTCCTCCAACTTTGTTCTTCAAAGTTGTGATGGCTGTTTTAGATGCCAGGCATTTTAATATGAGTTATGAATGAGTTTTCCAATTTCTACCAGAAAAAACCTGAGGATTTTGATTGAGGTTAGCTGGAATCTGTGGATCAATTTGCGGAGAAATCACAGCTCAAAAATATTCAGACTTCCAACCCATGAGCAAGATATATATATATATATATATATATATCTTAAATATATTAAATATAAATATATTTAAATTTTTTTTCTGCTTTTTCTCCCCAAATCCTCCCAGTACATAGTTGCATATTTTAGTTGCGTCTCCTTCTAGTTGTGGCATGTGGGATGCCACCTCAGCATGACCTGATGAGTGGTGTCATGTCAGCACCCAGGATTCAAACCTGTGAAACCCTGGGCCACCAAAGCAGAGGTTGAGAACTTAACCACTCGGCCACAATGCCCACCCCCTATATATTTAAAATTTTCTTGGTAATGTTTTGTATTTTTCCATGTACAAGTTTTTAACATCTTTTCTTAGATTTCTTAGATTAATATTTCATATTAATTTCAGGCTTGCAGCACTCTGCTCCAGAGCCCAGAAACCAGCCCTGCCTTGTGGGTATTTGACCCTCCAAATGCACCTGCAGCCCTTGCCATGCAGTTTTCTTAGTTCAGCACACACACACACACATACCCACATGTGCACACACACACGTGCATGTACACACACAGAGGGAAACTACTGTTCATAGAACTGTGCCTGCAGACCTTCCCCAGAGGAGCAAGATCAATGTTTATTCCCTTTAGTTCCTACTTCTGAGAAGTCCAGACTCCTCCCTTCCAGGAAAAAGATAATGTGAACCCAGTGCCTGCCAGTCTCTACTTTCCATCCCATTTCTTAGAAAATGACCAAATTAAATGAGAAATGTGGAAATCACTTTTGCAAATGTACAAGGCACTTTCTCTAGAGTCTGATTTTCTCCCAAACTCCACCCACTTGTGTAGGTGATTTGGTGGTATAACCAAACACCCACTCCCTCCACCAACAGACTTCAGTTGGTGGAGGGTGTTGAAGCTGGAAGGGACCTAGGTAGTCTTCTAATCCAGGAGTCAGAGGCAAAATTTGGCTTCAGAGATGTTTTGACCGGCCATTGCAAGGTTGGAAGAAGGGGGAAGAAGAAGAAGATTTCAGTGACTTTTGGTGGGGCAAGCAGTCTTCAGTTTATCACAGAAAATAGCCCTAATATCTTACACCAGGCTTCTGCACAGAGCACAGAGTTACCATCTCTTATGGGTCTTAAAAGCTTTTGAGAGGAGACATCACCAAGATGGCAGAGTGAGTAGTCTTCTTTGTCTCTCCACCTTCGAATCTACAACTAATTGGACATTCATCAGTTAACAAAGGATATCCATATAGCATCTTAGGACACCTGAGAGACCCATGCTGCTATACATCAGAAGGCGGATGGACTTACCCCCCAGGAGGAGGTGGAGATAGGTGAAAACTCTCCGACCCCCGACCTGCGAACAGCCTAGTACCTGCAAGTGGCTTTCTTCCAGTGGACTCCCCCATAGCATCTCCATGCACCAAGAGCAGGAGTGTGCACGCACCAGTGGAGCAACGGTGGAAACAGGTGACTACAGCCCTACCTAAGCCCCCTGCGATTACACCTAAGACCAGGGGGAAACTCCAGGGTCCTGCACCAGCAGCAGGGAAAGCCTCCACTTGCCATTAGTGGAGAGGCCCTGCCCAGCATTCAGCACACCATGAGGGTCCCGAAGAGGAGAATCTCAGGCAGGGCAGCAGCCAGCCAGCCACCACCAGACTCACGGACTCTGGCTGTCCCCCAGACAGGGCTAGGGGTTCCCGGAGACCCTGTGGGAGAGGACTGTGGCTGGGCGGAGTTCCAGCGGCCCAGCTCCATGGCCCAGGGGGAAACTCCAGGGTCCCGCCCTGGCATCAGGGAAAGCCTCTGCTTGCCATTAGCAGAGAGGCCCCACCCAGCATTCAGAATGCTGGGAATCCCCAGAAGAGGAGAATCCTGGGCAGGGCAGCAGCCTGCCAGCTGCTGCTGGACTCACGGACTCCAGCTGTCTTCCAGATGGGGCAAGGGGCTCCCAGAGATCCCATGGGAGTGGTCTGGAGCTGGGTGGAGATCCAGCAGCCCAGCTCCACGGCCCAGGGGGAAACTCTACAGTCCCACAGCAGCCTCAGCGAAAGCCTCTGCACAGCACTAGTGGAGAGGCCCCATCCAGCAATCACAAGGCTGGAAGGCCCTGGGCAAAAGTAGCATAGCTAGGTGAGTTAATCACAGATGGCAGAAGATACCCATAGCTCTGCTGTGACCTATAGTGGACAAGTGAGATTTTGTGGGCACTGACAGTGACAGAGCTGTGAATATAGGTGATCCTGCTCCCGGCTGCTGGGAAAGCCCATAACACTGCTGCAGACCCTAAGGAGGGAGCACGTCTAGGTGGTCTGCAACAGTAGGCACCAGCAGCCTGAAGCCCCCTTGTGGTTTCCCCCCACAGCTGATGAGGGACCCCACAGGACCACTGTGACTACAAGGAGGGGCCCAGGTCCAGTTGGCAACAGCTGATGGGGTTCCTGGTCAGTGCAGTCTGAACAGCTGCTCCCCACCCACACCAGTAGAAAAAAGTGGAAGCAGTAACTAAACTCTATCTCTATGCAGAGGCACAAATCTGCACCATCAAGCAGTATGAAAAAATATATTAAATCTCCAGAACAGAAGGAAAATGACAAATACCCAGAAAACAACCCCAAAGACAATGAAATCTGTAACGTAAATGATGATGACTTCAAAACAGCCATTATTAAAAAACTCAACGAGTTAAAAGAGAAGACAGATAGACAACTCAACGAATTCAGGAACTATGTCACAAAAGAGCTTGATACTATAAATAAGAACCAATCAGAAGTACTGGAGATGAAGAACACAATGGAGGAGATTAAGAAAAGTCTGGATTCTCTGAACAGTAGGTTCGATAATATGGAGGACAGAATTAGCAATTTGGAGGATAAGAATATAGAAATACTGCAGACAGAGGAGGAGAGAGAACTAAGACTAAAAAGAAATGATGAAACTCTCTGAGAATTATCCGACTCAATTAGGAGATGCAACATAAGGATTATAGGTATACCAGAGGGAGAAGAGAAGGAGAAGGGGGCAGAAAGCCTGTTCAAAGAAATAATGGCTGAGAACTTTCCAAACCTGGGGAGAGAGATGGAACTTCATGTGACAGAAGCCAATAGATCTCCAAACTTTATCAGTGTGAGAAGACCAATCCCAAGGCATATAGTAGTGAAGCTAGCAAAAGTCAATGACAAAGAGAAAATACTAAGGGCAGCCAGGCAGAAGAAAATAACCTACAAAGGAACCCCCATAAGGCTATCAGCAGATTTCTCAGCAGATACCTTACAGGCTAGAAGAGAGTGGAATGATATATTCAAAACTCTGAACAACAAAAACCTGCAGCCAAGAATACTCTACCCAGCGAAAATATCCTTCAAATACGATGGAGAAATAAAAACTTTCCCAAATAAACAAAAGTTAAGGGAGTTCATTGCCACAAGACCTCCTCTTCAAGAAATGCTCAGGAAGACCCTCATACCTGAAAAATCAACAAAAGGAAAGGGGTTACAAAACCAAGAGCAAAGAAGATAAGTAGAAGGACAATAATAGAAAGTAGCAGCTCTCCATCAGAACAGGTTAGCCAAAGTTAAATAAAACAATAAAGATAAAAGGAAGGGAAACACCAAGAATAAATATAATCCTGTCATTTTAACCACAAAGTCACAACACAAGAAGGAAGAGAAAAAGAAATCAGACAACAACAACCGAGAAGGGGAAGAGAAAAAGGATGGAACGTTTTAATTCAAGGAAATAAGAAGCTATCAGAAAATGGACTATCTCATCTATGAGATGTTTTATACAAACCACCTGGTAACCACTAAACAAATAACAAGAATAAATACACAAATTACAAATCAGAAGAAAGCCAATACAGAATTTTACCTACCTGAATTAGTAATCCAAAAATCATGGGATGAGAAACAAAGGAAATGCAAGAGAACTGGAAAACAAGTGATAAAATGGCAACATTAGGCCCCCACATTTCAATAATCACTCTAAATGTAAATGGATTGAACTCTCCAATAAAAAGACACAGAGTGGCAGGATGGATCAAAGAACAAGACCCAACAATATGCTGCCTCCAGGAAACACACCTCAGCCCCAAAGACAAACACAGACTCAGAGTGAAGGGATGGAAGACAAAACTCCGAGCTAATAATGAACAAAAGAAAGCAGGTGCCGCCATACTTATATCAGACAAAGTAGACTTCAAAGCAAAACAGATAAAGAAAGACAAAGAGGGACAGTTTATAATGATAAAAGGGACACTCCACCAAGATGACATAACACTGAGGAATATATATGAATATATATGCACCCAACACAGGAGCACCAAAATTTGTAAAGCAACTCTTAACAAAACTAAAAGGAGACATCAACAAAAACACAATAATAGTAGGGGACCTCAACACCCCATTAACACCAATGGACAGGTCATGCAGACAGAAAATCAACTAGGAAATTGTAGAATTAAATGAAAAATTAGACCAGATGGACTTGATATTTATAGAACACTTCATCCAAAAACAGCAGGTTACACATTTTTCTCAAGTGTGCATGGAACATTCTCAAGGATAGACCATATCTTGGGAAAAAAAGGAAGCATCAATAAATTCAAGAGGGTTGAAATAATATCGAGCATCTTTTCTGATCATAATCCTATGAAACTAGAAATCAACTACAAGAGTACAGCTGGGAAAGGGGCAAAAATGTGGAGACTAAACAGCATGCTGCTGTACAAAAAATGGATTATTGAAGAAATTAAAGAAGAAATCAAATATTATCTGGAGACAAATGAAAATGAAAACACTCCATACCAACTCATTTGGTACGCAGCAAAAGCAGGCCTAAGAGGGAAATTCACTGCAATACAGGCTCACCTCAATAAACAAGAAAAATCTCACATAAGCAACCTCAAACGACTCCTAAAATAATTAGGAAAAGAAGAACAAACAAAGCCCAAAGTCAGTAGAAGGAGAGAAATAATAAAAATTAAAGCAGAAATAAACGATATTGAAACAAAAAAGACAGTAGAAAGGATCAATGAAACAAAGAGTTGGTTCTTCAAAAAAATTAAAAAAACAACAAATCCTTAGCATGACTCACTAAGAAAAAAGAGAGAAGTCTCAAATAAATAAAATTAGAAATGACAGAGGAAAATTCACAATGGATACCAGATAAATACAAGGGATCATAAGAGAATACTATGAAAAACTATATGCCAACAAATTGAACAACCTAGAAGAAATGGATAAATTCCTAGAGTCTTACAACCTCCCCAAACTGAATCAGGAATAAACAGAGAATCTGAATAGACCAATCACAAGTAAAGAAATAGAAACAGTAATCAAAAACCTCCCCAAAAATAAGACTCCAGGATCAGATGGCTTCTCTGGAGAATTCTACCAAACATTCAAAGAAGATTTAATACCTATACTTCTCAAACTACTCCAGAAAATTGAGGAAGATGGAGCACTCCCTAACACATTCTATGAGGCCAACATTACCCTGATCCCCAAACCTGACGTAGATAACACAAAGAAGGAAAACTACAGGCCAATATCACTGACGAACATAGATGCAAAAATCCTCAACAAAATTCTGGCAAACCGAATACAGCAATACATCAAAAAGATTATACGCCATGATCAAGTGGGATTTATACCAGGGACACAGGGATGGTTCAACGTCTGCAAGTCAATCAACGTGATACACTACATTAACAAAATGAGAAACAAAAACCACATGATCATCTCAAAATATGCAGAGAAAGCATCCAACAAGATCATACAGCCATTTATGATAAAACCCTCAATAAAATGGGTATAGAAGGAAGGCATCTCAACATAATAAAGGCCATATATGACAAACCCACAGCCAACATCATACTCAATGGACAAAAACTTAAACCCATCCCTCTGAGAACAGGAACAAGACAAGGGTGTCCACTCTCACCACTCTTATTCAACATAGTACTGGAGGTGTTGGCCAGAGCAATTCGGCAGGAAAAAGAAATAAAAGGAATCCAAATAGGCAATGAAGAAGTAAAACTCTCGCTGTTTGCAGACGACATGATCTTATATATAGAAGACCCCAAAGAATCCATAGGAAAACTATTAGAAACAATCAACAGCTACAGCAAAGTTGCAGGGTATAAAATCGACATACATAAATCAGTCGCATTTCTATACACTAACAATGAACTAACAGAAAAAGAACTCAAGAACTCAATCCCATTCACAAGTGCAACAAAAAGAATAAAATGCCTTGGGATAAATTTAACCAAGGAAGTGAAAGATCTATACAACAAAAACTACAAGACTTTCTTGAAAGAAATTGATGATGACATAAAGAGATGGAAAGACATTCCATCCACATGGGTTGCAAGAATAAACATAGTTAAAATGTCCATTCTACCTAAAGCAATCTACAGATTCAACGCTATCCCAATTAGAATCCCAATGACATTCTTTACAGAAATTGAACAAAGAATCCTAAAATTCACATGGGGCAGCACAAGACCCCGAATTGCTAAAGCAATCCTGAGAAAAAAGAACAAAGCGGGAGGCATCACAATCCCTGACTTCAAAGCATACTACAAAGCTACAGTAATCAAAACAGCATGGTACTGGTACAAAAACAGGTGCACAGATCAATGGAACAGAATCAAAAGCCCAGAAATAAAACCTCACATCGATGGACAGCTAATTTTCGACAAAAGAGCTGAGGGCCTACAGTGGAGAAAAGAAATTCTCTTCAACAAATGGTGCTGCAAAAACTGGACAGCCACATGTAAAGGAATGAAAATTGACCATTCATTGTCACCATTCACAAAAATAAACTCAAAATGGATCAAAGATCTAAAGATTAGGCCTGAAATAATAAGTCTTCTAGAAGAGAATATAGGCAGTACATTCTTTGACATCAGTTTCAAAAGAATCTTTTCGGATACCATACCTCCTCAGATGAGGGAAACAATAGAAAGAATAAACAAATGGGACTTCATCAGACTAAAGAGCTTCTTCAAGGTAAGGGAAAACAGAATTGAAACAAAAAAACAGCCCACTAATTGGGAAAAAATATTTACAAGTTACTTATCTGACAAAGGGTTAATCTCCATAATATATAAAGAACTCACACAGCTCAACAACAAAAGATCAAACAACCCAATCAAAAGATGGGCAGGGGACATGAACAGACATTTCTCCAAAGAAGATATAAGGATGATCAATAGGCACATGAAAAGATGCTCATCATCACTAATCATCAGGGAAATGCAAATCAAAACTACACTAAGATATCACCTTACACCTGTTAGAATGGCAAAAATATCCAAAACCAAGAGTGACAAATGTTGGAGAGGTTGTGGAGAAAAAGGAACCCTCATACACTGTTGGTGGGAATGCAAACTGGTGCAGCCACTATGGAAAATAGTATGGAGATTTCTTAAAAAATTAAAAATAGAAATACCTTATGACCCAGCCATCCCACTACTGGGTATCTATCCTAAGAACCTGAAATCAGCAATTCCAAAAGTCCCATGCACCCCTATGTTCATCGCAGCATTATTTACAATAGCCAAGACGTGGAACCAACCTAAGTGCCCATCAACTGATGATTGAATAAAGAAGATATGGTGTATATATATACAATGGTATACTACTCAGCCATAGAAAAGGACAAAATAGTCCCATTCACAACAACATGGATGGACCTTGAGGGTATTAGGTTAAGTGAAATAAGCCAGACAGAGAAAGACGAACTCTGTATGACTCCACACATAGGTGGAAGTTAACATACAGACAAGGAGATCTGATCGGTGGTTACCAAGGGAAAGGGGGGGTGGGGGGAGGGCACAAAGGGTGAAGTGGTGTACCTACAACATGACTAACAATAATGTACAACTGAAATTTCAGAAGGTTGTAAACTATCATAATCTTAAAAAAAAAAGAAAAAGCTTTAGAGGTGGTTATGCCCCAGCCCTCCTTTAGTTTGTAAGTGAAGTTTTAAGCTCAGAGAGGTAGAGTGATTGGTAACTAACTCCTCCTGATGAGTAGGGATTGAGTGAAGTGTTTCAGGGCACCAACACAGAACTTTGCAACTCTGATTGTACATTAGAGTCACATGAAGACCCTCTTAAAAATTCCCGGACCTGAGATTTAAAGTCAACCATTCTGATTAAAGATGATTGATTTGAGAAGGGGCCTTGGAATTGGTGATTCCAATGTACAGCCAGGCATACTACCAGACTGTCCCAGAGGGCATTTCTATTCCAGAATGAAGATCAGGAGAGGGTTGCTTCTTGGGAGCAAAGTTAATTCCTTTGCAGAAGCACGCACAGTATATGTAACATTCACCTTCACAAAACTCATTAAAAGAGCCCAATTTTTGACTGTCAAAGGCATACAGAAAGGAATACTCATTTTATGTCTTTCATACTGAAAAACTAGAAGCAAATGAACATTGAACAATGTTGGGTCTAATGTTGGGAGATGGGTCTAAAAAACAAAAGACATGGATTCAGGATTTTAAAATCAAGCTTTGTTGCATATGATCTAGGTATAGCAGGAAAGAAAGAGGGCTGTGTTCACCAGCTAGAAACTAGGCATGACCATCCCAGGTTCCTTAATAAATTTAAAATACAAACTTCTGTTTATACACAAATAAGAAGACTCCCTCTAAGGATTGCTTTATGGCCTATAGTGAAGGGAGGGATGTGGCACCTCAGAAAGGAGATGTGGTATCTAATAAGATTCAACAGGGGAGAGGGGAGTGGTCCATGAGATCATAAATTCACAAACTTCAAGTCGGGTTTTGAAATAGGTCCTGGTAACATAGTTTTCAAAGTATTCATCCAAGAAATAGTTCAGGGTGCATAAGGGAGTCCACTCGTGTGGCAGAATGTATTTTCCAAAGATGACCACACCAATGTATTTATCCAGTTCCACATGCTCGTCTTACAATTTACCTGACATTCCTTCTAATAGGTGGGGGTTCTCTGTTCCCTCCCTTTGAATCTGCTCCATTGGAGAATCTAAATGATGCTCCATAACTTCTGGGGCTAGGTCATAAAACATGATACAGATTAAGTCGGCCTTCCATAATGGGATACTGCTCCCATGCAGAGAGAAGTCCAGCATCGCCCATGAGGAAAGACCATGTGGCACAGCTGAGAGGAAAGGAAATAACTCCCTCTCCCCAGGCAACTGTCAGAATCAACCTCCAGACATGGGAGTGAACTTAACTTCACATGCCTCCAGCCCACAGCCTTTGAGTCTTCCTGCCAAGGCCCAGACATCATGGAGCAGAGGCAAGCCATCACCTCTGTGCCCTGTCCACATTCTTGGCCCACATAATCTGTGAATGTTATAAATGTTGTAGTTCTGAGCCCCTAAATTTTAGGGAGGTTGTGATGCAGCTACAGATAATTAGCACAGCTGTGTTTACCCAGGGGAGTCAAGTATAAAGGAGCCCTTTGACAGCTTTGGTAGATATGGACACTGTGTAATTATCGATGGGATAATTTCTTCATCATTTGCACACTTGAAGTGCACTGCTGATGTTATAATGTAGTATTTATTGACACAATGACACACATACATGTGTGCACACACACACAGCCTTCACTTTGTAGGGTGGTGCAGGACTGTGAAATGACCATGGAAGCTGAAACTGAAAAGAAGCAATCTTGGTAATCAATGGGAAAAATACAGTTGTTCCACAACATTCAAAATTTTTTGTCAAAACATTAAACACTTTCTTGCTCTCAATGAAAAATTATAGAGAAATTTAAAAATAGCAAAACTAATATTGATTTAGTATACTGCAATGAAAAACATTGATAATTAAAGTGTCTAATTTCTTTTTTAAAAATCTTGTGAAGAGTAGTCTGAACAGTGCTTGCCTTCTTTGCATCGTATCTTTTCTCTGCCTTGCTGGGTTCTCATATTCCTTCTAGTCTGGATCAGCTTCCAACACCTTACCCTTTGCACTTTCAATGTCATCAAATGTCTCTCAGAGTTCCCTTAATGTGAAAGCTTTCCCCAGTGACCCTTCCCTGGGTCGTCTTCAGCTCATCCTCCTTTATGTCGGTAAGCTCCCTGCCCTTGGTTCATCTGGTCACACATATACAGTCTCTCATGCGGTGGCAGACTCATCATATCCATGTTCACCTGTCTCCTAATCACATCCACTTTCACTGTCATCATTAGTTTTCATTTCTTTGCTGTACGTCATCCTTGGGCAACTCTGTTTTGATTATCCATTTTTGGCCTCCTCCTTTGGGAGGAGACAAGTAGGGAACACAACTGAACACTTTTCTCTGTGTGTGTAACCCAGATAACAGATACACACCAAGAACTCATCAACAGGCTCTGAGAGAAGATTGGGCACTACTATGATGGGTGTTTGTTGTTTATGTAGTGACTGCAGGCTGAACAGGCAGCAGTGAAATTGGTCCTTCATGCAATCACAGGTAATAAAACTGTGGTACCTGAAATTTCAACCACATTTGTGGGGTACTGGTGTTATCTGATTTAACTATAGTGATTGAAATTTCTGTGTACTAGAAACCTGCAAAGTGAGGATTATCTCTCTTTCTATAATAACATCTGGTGGAAGGTGTTTTTGATCTAATATTGTAATGAAGAATTGGTAGGGCCAAGATCTCAGATAGAATAGAAATCCAGAGAGTTTCACCTGACATTTTGTAACTGCCTATGCCTGATAGCCACTTTGAAATCTAGAGGAGGCTGATGAGAGGCTGACCACCGCTTCTGGGAAATGGACAAGCCTAAGGCAACAAATGGTTGAGTCCAGAGCCCATCGAGGATGGAATTTTGGTAATCCCTTTCCCAGGAATTTAGACTGCGACCTGAACAGACACATTTTAGGAATACAGTTGAACCAGAAATAATTAAGCCCTTGCAAGGACTGCAATCCAACTTTGAGCTATCTTGTTGGCCCATAAAAATCTCAGTCCCTAAAATTGGATTAAGGAGATTCCAGATTGACAGTTCCCCCTCAAGCACTGGAGGAAGATATTTTAAGCCTCAAGTTATTTCCAATAATGATTTTGCAAATAAAATATATAGCTCAAAATCAAAGATAACTAGGCTAATGTGGAGATGTGACAACATAAAGGAGACCAGAAGAAACAACCAATAATAGACGCAGACAAGCAATGGCTCCAGATATTGGAATTACTACCTGAGGAATTCAGCTTCTACCTGAAAACCTGTGTGCTTTGGACTGAACGTTTGTGTCCCTCAGATTCATATGTTGATGCCCCAGCCCCTAACGTGGTGGTATTTGGATGTGGTGCCCTTTAGAGGTGTAAGGGACTGGAATTGGCCACCCCAAGATATGTCTCTTTGGCATGAGGATTATTTGGGGCTGGTTGCTTTTAAAAACTGCAGACAGGAAAGAAACTCTGAAAAGCAGAGTTTACTTACCCTTTGTTAAGATACATTTACATTGTAAAGGTGTCTCCCTCTCTGTACAGGAAAAAGGGGTATGACCTTATCTTTAGAAACTCTTATCAATGCAGAAGGCAAGGACTTAAATCTGCATAATAACCTGACCCTTGTTTACTGCATTTGTCTGGTAACCTCCTGTAACTGACTCCCCCTACCCCCAACATCCTCCTTTGTCTTTAGCTGAGGATGATATTTAAGGTGGTGGCTTTGGCCATTTTGGTGAGTTGCTCAGTTTGCCTGAGCCTCTCCCATGTATGCATGTTATAAAGCTTTGTTTAATTTTCTCCTGTTATCTTGTCTCATGTAAATTTAGTCCATTCTCCAGCCAGAAGAACCCAGAGATGGTAGAGGAAATGTCTTCCTCCCCTACAGAGGTAATTAAGTTTAGATGAGCTCATGAGGGTAGAACCCCCATAATGGAATTAGTACCCTTATAAGAAGAGGAAGAGACCAGAGCCCACTCTCTCTCTGCCATGAGAGGACACAATGAGAAAGAAGACAGCCATCTATGAACCAGGAAGCAGGTCCTCATCAGACAGTGAATCTGCCAGCACCTTGTTCTCAGACTTCCAGCCTCCAGAACTGTGAGAAATCGACATGTTGTTTAAACCAAACCGTATATGGTATTTGGCTACAGCAGCCCAAATGGAGTAAGACACTCTGAGTGATGTTTCAGGTCTGACCATAGGACTCAGTAAAGGACTTGGGGCCCCTCTGGCCAAGCATGCTATTCCCATATTTGCATTCCTGGCACCTCCATTCCTAGGTCTCTTTCTCTGAGGCCTCACATGGAGGTCTTCCTCAGACACCTCTGCCAAGGCTTCCCAATGGGAGAAGGAGGGGAAAACCTTGAAAAGAATTGTTGCCACTGTGACTTAATATTTTCTAATCCTAGCCCTTCCTCTCTAAGCTGCACCCAGACCCCAGGGTCCAGTAAAATACTGGAGCCTTTTGTTTGGGTCCCCCTGAACAGAGATGACTGCCACCTCTGCTCTGATCCACGTGACCCTCAACCAGTGCACCATCCTATGAGAGAAAATGAAGTAAGAGGAGTTGAAATTTTCTCCACTTTTAATCTCTTACTTATGCCATCACAGTAAGTGATTAGAGGCTTAACTCTTTCATTTTGGGTGGTTGTTTTAATTGGCTACTCACACCTGGCAGTTCAGCTCTCTCTCTCAGCTTAGTTGATCTCCTGACACTTGCTTTACATAATTATGCTTACTAGATTCAGGGAGACAAGAGACAAGTTTAAATATTCTGCAAGAGAAGTGGAACATATCTTTAAAAAGGACAAAGCACATTTGGAAAATATCAAAATACAAATTCTAAAACTGAAAAGTAAATAATATTAAGAACTCAATGGATATGTTTGAAAGTACACAGCTTAGGAACAGCTAAAGAAAAAAGTTAGCAAACAAGATAAATGCCAGGAGATAAATCCAAAATAAAGCCCAAAGAGGCGAAATTTTGAAGAAAAGAGAGAAAGAACAGTTGAAAATACAATAAAAATAATTCTAAAATGCATTTGGTTAGAATCACAGAAGTTAAAGAGAGAAAAGGGCAGGAGCAATATAGAATTCAAAATGGCTAAGAACTTCAAAATTGATGAATGACTACTCTGAGTCTATAAGTTCAGTGGATTGCATGTATGAAAAAAAATGAATTCCACATATACCCTGATGATAATAAAATCACAAAAAAGGGAATGAAAAGATAAAGAGAAAACCTGAAAGGAGCCAGGAGGGGTTGAAAAGAGGAAGGAGGGAAGGAAGAAGAGTAGGAAAGGAAGGGAGGAAGGAGGGAAGGGGAAAAAAAGAAGGAAGGAAGGAAAAAAGATAGAAAGCATCAAAAAAAATAAACATCTAATTTTTCAACAACAAAAATAGAAGCTAGATGACAGTGGAAAGATGGCTTCAATGTTCCAAAAGGACATAGTGACAAACCTAAGAATTGTATACAGAGCAAATATACCTTTTGGAAAAAAGAGGAAATGAAAACATTTACAGGAAAGCAAAAACTGAGATTCATCATTAACATATTAAACTAAAGAAAACAGTGAAGAATATTTTTTAAGAAGGAGGAATATGCCAGATAGGATGGAGATGTAGGAACAAATTGAGTATCAAAATTAATAAACATGTGTGTAGTTCCAAATAAAAAGTGTATAAACAAAGATAATATGTGTTAAGCTTTAAGTATATATTTATATATTATCATGTAGTTTTATATTTACAGTTTTAGAGTAATGTTATACTTTCCTTTTAAGATTTTATTTTTCCTTTTTCTCCCCAAAGTGCCCCCGGTATGTAGTTGTACATTTTTAGTTGTGGGGCCTTCCAGCTGTGGCATGTGGGTCACCACCTCAGCACAGCCTGATGAGTGGGGTCATGTCTGCACCCACGATCCGAACTGGTGAAACCCTGGGCCGCCGAAGCGGAGCTTGCCAACTTAACCACTTGGCCACGGGGCCTGCCTCTAGAGTTATGTTATACTTTAAGTACACAACAATAATAGCATAAAAGTCAGGAAGGGGAAAATGGGGTCCTTGCACTCTCTGGGAAGAAGGTATAAGTACCAATTAATGTTAGACTTTAAAAAAGTAGAGTAGCCATTAAAATGATAGAAAAAAATATCTATAACGCTAAAACTAGCAGTGGATAAATTTTGAAAAAGAAAATCAATTCAAAAGGAAGAGAGAAATCAACACATAGAAAAGGCACAGTAAACAAAGATTTAAACTCCAACAGATCAGTAATTACATCAACTGAGAGAGGGCTAAGTGCTTCTATTAAAGTTAAACGTAGACAGTTTTTATAAGAAATATGCCTACATATGAGCAGTGTAGAGGGTTAAAGGTAAAAATCTGGGAGAAGACAAAGCATGTCAACTCTCCTCCAATGTACACATGGAACTGGATAACTAGTGAAGCAGATGCTATAGCACCAACTCTTACTGGAGTCAAAAAGAAGACTTAGTAAAGATGGAAGTTTCAATTCAAAAGGAAAACATAATTATAAATTATATTCATCTATTAATGGACAGAACCACAGGAAAATAGACAAAGCTTTAATAATAGGGGTTACAATAAACCATGGTGAGCACAGAAATGATAAAATATGTTAGTAAGCTTAACCCTCTACTTATGTCAAAAAATATCTGATTGAAGGACAACACAGTGAAAGGTTTTTCTCTGCTATTGGCAAGAAAATATTGCCCATTGTCGCCACTCCTATTCAATAGTAAACTGGAGGTCTTAAGTAACACAGGGAACAATTCTATATCCATATCTGTATCTATATGTAAAACAAAAATTACAAAGATTTAAAGAAGACAAACAGTACTGCTATTATTTATGGATGATATGACTATTATGTAGGAAATCCAAAACAATCCACAGATAAATTAGTTTACCAAAGTTGGTTGGTTAAAGGTTAATATATTCAAATGAATTTCACTTCTATGAACAGCAACAAACAGAAAGTGAATTTTTAAAAATATAATTTCAAAAGCATCGAAAATACCAAATATGAAAGGATAAGCCTAAGCAATGTAAGTGATGAGGATTATTTTGGGCTGGTTACTTTTAAAAACTGCAGATGGGAAGGAGGCTCTGAGGAGTGGAATTTACTTGCCCTTTGATGAGAGACATTTGTATTTGTGAAGGAAGTCTCCATCCGCAGGGGTGTCTCCCTCTCTGCACCAGGAGGAAGGGGGGATGGCCTTATCTCTAAAAACTCTTAATGGGGAAGGCAAGGACTTAAGTCTTATTTATTGTGCTTGTCTGGTAACCTCATGTAGCTGACTCCCCCCACCACCATCATCCTCCGGGAAGCATAGGACATCCTGACTTAATCTGGTCTGATTCTTATCTAAAGTTATAGGACCTCCCAATAACCAGACCCCGCCTGCACTGATACCATTTTAACGACTTTCTTACATATTTTTTCTTTGTCTTGTAAAGAGATAACTCACATACCTATGCCTTAAATTTAACCTTACCCTCAATCCATGTTTGCAGCATCTCTTTACTGCCCATGGTTCCTGTCCCCATGCTATTCCACACTATTCTCTAAATAAAAGAGCACTACTGCCAGACCTTGAGAGTCCAAGAAATCTTTCTTTCAACTCCTCGACTCACCAAGCCTGCATCACAAGGACTTTATATAGAAAAGTATGAAGTGTGGCTCAGAGGAACTAAACAATCCTTGAATAAATGAATAAATATCCGGTTTACACATTAAAAAATTAAATATTGTAATATACCAATTCTCCACAAACTGATCTGTAGGTTCAAGGAAACCTAACCACAATTACAATTATTTAATGGGATTTGTCAAGTGGATTCTATCGTTTATATGCATGTTCAACAAGTCAAGAATATTCAAGACACCTTTGAAAAAAACAAGGTAGCAGGACTTGGTCTAGGTTATCAAGTTTCTTGATAAATTTTCATGCAAGGATGGGCAAACATGCTAATGGAACAGAACAGAGAATTTTCATTCGTGATGATACTTGAGTGCTTTCTTGTGACAAAGGTGGCATCATGTAGGCATGGGGGAATGGCAGTCTTTTCAATAAATGGTACTGGGACATTTGCATATGCATGAAGCCAGGTACTCGAGGGTTACTCTGAATATTCAAGAAGAACGTGATTACCCTTCAACATTGTTTCCAACACAGACACAGATGAAAAGAAGTTAAACTTGTCAATTTGCTGTTTTCTTCTTTTACCTGAAGTGTGGCTCAAGTGTCGCAAAGATTTATGAGCTTATTTTGTGGAAGAAAAAGAATGCCTTAAAGGAGTTAGGATCACCAGATAACCAGCCACTAGCTGCCATTCATGCCCAGAAGTCTGATTGCCCAAGGTCTTATCCAGAATGAAAGAAACACAGATTTCTCCTTTATTTCTCTGAAACTCCTCCTCCCAAGCCACTTAGCTCTACAAAACCCCCTGCTTTCTTCTTTTGTTAAGATAGATTTGAGAGAACCTATCCTCCTGCCTTCTTGTTTTGGCCGATTTGAATAAGATTTTCTCCATCTCCAAGTACCAATGCGTCAGTGATTCTCATATTGCTCATCGGGCATATGAATTTGAGATTAAGAGGTTTGGTATTAGGTACACAGGAAAAACAATGGTGTCAATGCCTATCTCACACTGTTCACAAAAAATTCATTCCAATTGTATCTTGGAACCATAGGTGAAAGGCAAATCAACATTGTTTTTTAGGAAATAATAACAGTGAATATGCTCATGACTTTAGGACATAGAAGATTTACTTTATTTATTTATTTAATTTGTTAATTTTGAACTTCTAACTAAGCTAAAGTTTTATTTATTTATTTATTTTTATTGCAGTAACATTACGTTATAAAATTATATAAATTTCAGGTGTACATCATTATACATTTTGATTTCTGTGTAGATTACATCATGTCCACCACCCAAAGACTAATTACAATCCCTCACCACACACATGTGCCTAATCACCCCTGCCACTCTCCTTCCTCCCCACCCCACCTCTGGTAACCACCAATCCAATCTCTGTTGCTATGTCTTTGTTTGTCATTGTTTTTATCCTCTACTTATGAGTGAGATCATATGGTATTTGACTTCCTCCCTCTGACTTATTTTACTTAGCATAATACCCTCAAGTTCCATCCATGTTGTCACAAATGGCTGGATTTCATAATTTCTTATGGCTGAGTAGTATACCATTATGTATATATACCACATCTTCTTTATCCATTCGTCCCTTGATGGGCACTTAGGTTGCTTCCAAGTCTTGGCTATTCTGAATAATGCTGCGATGAAGATAAGGGTGCATGCATCTTTATGCATTCCTGTTTTCATGTTCTTTGGATAAATACCCAGCAGTGGAATAGCTGGATTATGTAGTAGATCTATTCCTAATTTTTTGAGGAAACTCCATACTGTTTTCTAGTGGTTGCACCAGTTTGCACTCCCACCAGGAGTGTATGAGGGTTTCCTTCTCTCCACACCCTTGTTTCCTGTCTTGTTAATTATAGCCATGCACACAGGCATAAGGTGATATCTCATTGTAATTTTGATTTACATTTTCCTGATATTTAATGACATTGAACATCATTTCACGTGCCTGTTGGCCATCTGTATGTCTTCTTTAGAGAAATGTCTGTTCAGCTCTTTTGCTCATTTTTTAATTGGGTTGTTAGCTTTTTTGTTGTTGGGATGTGAGTTCTTTATATATTTTGGATATTAACCCCTTATCAGATATATGGTTTGCAAATATCACCTCATGATTGCTGGGTTGTCTTCTTGTTGTGTTGATGGTTTCCTCTGCTATTCAGAAGATTTTTAGATTGATGCAATCCCATTTGGTTTTCTATGTTTTCCCTTGTGCAGTCAGACATGGTACTCAAAAGTATTCTGGTAAGACCAATGCTGGGAGGACTAGCTCACTCTGTTTTTGTTTTTAGAATTTTTAAAATTCTTGCTTGTTTGTTCTATTTCTATAAGTATAGAGAAAGAAATTTAAGTCAGATCTTTATGGATATTGGCTTATTTTAAAATTAATTTAGAAAAAATGACCCTTTAAATCCAGAACCTTACTAACCAGAAAACGATTTATCATTCCATTTATTTGAATCTATTTTGTTTCTTTCAATGCATTTCAGAATTTTATAGATTCTCATGTGTGTTTATTCATTTATATATTTTTTCCATTTCGTTATTGCAGTAAGAATCTTCTACTTTCTAACTGGCTTATTCGCACTTATGAAGTACATTAACTTTTGTATGTTAATGCCATTCTAATTTAGAGAATTCTCTAATTAGTTTAGTATTTTCTTCTGTTTTGGGGTAATTTTCAAATATAAAATTATATTATCTGTAGGGAGAGATCATTTAACCTATTTGTTTACAATTTAATGACTTTTTAAAATCTCATACCTGATTGCACTGGATATATGTTAGTAATTAGTCTGTTTTAAATGTCTCTTTCCATTGAGATCAATTTGTCGAGCTGTATTTCATAGAAAATTATAGCTTCATGTAAATTTTTAATTTTATATTCACTGAGTTTTCAAAGTAAACTCTTACAATTTTTAAGCATTGCCTGCTTTGATGCTTATTTCTCCTCTTGTCATTTTTAATTTTGTGTATATTTCTTTCCTGTTGAATAGTTTACTCAATAGCTGTTCTATTATCATGAAGATATAGCCGTTCTATCTGTTCACACAACACAATCAGCCTGTTTCTATTGAATGAAACTTTAACTCCTGGAAAAATTTTCAGTATCTGCTACAAATAGGAGACTTTTATGTTTGAATAACATCTCTAGGTGATTCATTAGTGAAATTACACTGGTTCCAATCTACATCTGTGCAGGGCTTTGTGGGTGAATCTTTCAATGATTTTTGCATCTATAATAAATGTCTATTTTTATATCACTAAAAAGTACCACTTCCATTAATGAAATATGTATTTTAGTACTTAAAAAGTGCTTTTTCTACTATGTAGATTCTTCTTTTCACTCTGTCTTCAAAGTGAGTGAGTGGAAGTTCTTTTTCAAGGGGTTGCAACTGTTCTTGTAAGTGTTACTATACATTCCAGTGGTAGGACTCAGCTTGCATCTTCATAAAATCATTCATGTTATATTATGGTGCCTAACACCTCAGCTTGTAGTCATGAACTTGAGTTTGCATTTTGAGTTTGCCACATTCTGGCTTTGCCATATTGGAAAGCTATTTCTCTTCCCTAAAGCTTTAGTGTCTGTAAGAAGTGTAATAATGATATCTATCTTATACATTGCTGTGAGGATTATAGACAGGAGTAGACATGAGAACTTTAGCAGAGCATCTGGAAACTAGCAAGCACTCAATAATACAACCTAGTATGAGTTGTTCTCCCAGACAAGGCCAACAGCAACACAAAAGAAACAAAAATAGCACATTGAAAAATGGGAGTAGAATCTATTCACAGTAAAAATTAACAGAAAATATTCCTGAAGAAGGTCAGATATTGGACTTCGCAGACAAGTACTTTAAATCAACTATATCAAATATATACAAAAAAAACCATGGACTAAGATGTAGATAAAACCACGATAATAATGTATCTACAAGTAAACAATATCATTGCACAGATATAAATTAGAAAAAAGAACCAAAGAGAAATTTTGGAGCAAAAAGTACTGTAACTGAAATTAGAAATTTCCTAGAAAATTTCAAGAATAGATTTGATTTGACAGAATAAAAGTCAGCAAAAATGAATATACATAAATTGAAATTACTCAACCTGAGAACAATGAAAAACATAGAATGAAGAGGAGTTTAGACTCCTAAGGAGTTTAGACTGAAAGTGTACCACAAAACAGATACTGGGAATCCCAGTTAGAGAGAAGTTAGAGAAAAGTGCAAAAAATTTGAAGAAAAATAGCTAAAAATTCCCAAATATGATATAATACACACATTCAAGTAGCTCAATAAACTCCAAGAACCTTAAGTGCAATGAGATCCACATTGAGGTGCATTACATTATGACATAAATTGTCAAAAGACAGAGAATATTGAAAGCAGCAAGGTGATGAGCAGAAGGGGCTCATCACATACAAAGGATCCTCAGTGTGATTAGGAGCAAGATAGCTCATCAGAATCCACAGACAACAGTAGGGAGCAGATGAGTTTTAAAGTGTTAAAAAGAAAAAAAACTTCCACCAAGAATTCTATATGTGTCACAATGATCCTTCAAAAATAAAGAAAAGGACGATTCTTGGAAGATGGCAGAGTATGAAGCACCTGGAATCTGTGTTCCCACCTAGATAAAAATTACACTTGTATAATCTGTATGATGTAACTATTTTGGAATTCTGGAGTCCATTGAAGGCTTACAGCTTTAAGGGGAAGACTTGGATGGTAAACTGTGGTTAATTTAGGTAGTCTCAGCTCTTAGCACAATAAGAGCTACCCATCCCTCACCCCAAGTCCCGTGCCAGGCTGCAGCGCTTATGTTCCTGGATCAGCTTGCTCACAGCTTTCAGGAGCCAGGGTTGGCAAAAAAGACCCTGTCCTCCAAATATCAGTAGTCTGTGCTCTCATCACTGTTTGCTGCTTCTGATCTCAGAGATGCAGATAAAGATAGAGGCAGCCTTTTTTGTCATACATCTTCCTCTTGTTGCAAGCCCCTCATCCTCTGGCTAAAGTGATTTCCAGGGAACTTCAAGGGCCTAAACTCTTTGTCCTCCCTTCTTATTTCTGTTTTTTCCCTTATGGGAGCCAGATATTAAAAACTAGGACATAAGAAAACAACTGCATATACAGATGGACCCTCCCTCTGTGGTCAGATCCCTATCCCCTTAGATCTGGTGATATCATATTTTTAGTTGCGCTAGTAGTCCTAAAGATGGTCCAGCTCTCTGATGATGGTAACCTCTGGGTTACCTCTCTGTTCTCTATTTATCTGTTTAGCCCCTCTAGGAAATTTGTTATGGGAATTACTTTATTACTCTTGAATAGAATTGAATGCATGCTTTTGCAAGCAGCAGAACTGATTTTTTTTCCCCAATTACGATAACTCAACTAATTGCTAGAACTGATTTTTACTTTTTTGCTATTTTGGACACCATCTCTTGTTTTACTATTCAGTATTACCAAATTATGTGTTAATAGGAACACAGCCCTTCTGTGGATTTTGCAGTAGACTAATACCTTCATAATACAGGCTTTGAGAACAGCAAGAGAAACAAAGGGAAACATATATTACTGAAAAACTTAGCTTTTTTGTCAGCAGAAAATTTTAATACTATATAGAATTGATATTTCCTCTCTGATGGAGCAGACCTTGACTTTTTACTGTACTTTTGTGTTTAGCTTTTACATTACTTAAAAGAACTCTTCTTTCATTTTTCTCAGTAATATTTTCCATGATAATAGAATCTTACTGGCATTTTAACTCTTGGCAAAATCCCATGCTTATGAATAACAGCAGTGTACAAAATAGCTGTGTAATAGCCTAAGAACCAATAAACTTATTTAGATTTCTGACCACCAAAACATACCTTAGACATTGGGGAAAATAGAACACAGGGAATTAAAGACTAGTATACCAAAATATGTTCAGGCAAACAGAGTGGCCAGTATATCTACTTTAATGAGTGCTTAAAACAGTGACAGACACTGGCACCTTTTATTGAAAAAGGAAATGTTAACCAAGATGCTAAAGCTATTACTTGGTTTCTGGGAAAATGTCTTATAAGTCCTAATTTTTGAAAAAGAAAAAAGCAACCCATTATTCTTATCAGCTTGTCAACAGCTTATCATTCTTCTCAACAACAGTACAGATGCTCCTCAATGTATGATGGGGTTACAACCTGATAAACTCATTATAAGTTAAAAATATTGTAAGTCAAAAATGCACTTAATACACTTAACCTACTAAACATCATAGCTTAGCCCATCTTAAATGTTCTCAGAAGACTTACAGTATCATATAGTTGGGCAAAATCATCTAACAAAATGCTCATTTCATAATAAAGTGCTGAATATCTCATGTAATTTATTAAATACTATAATAAAAGTGAAAAACAGAATGGTTGTATGGGCGCTTATCCAGAAAATACTGACAATGCAGTATACTGTAGAGTATCAGTTGTTTACCCTTGCGATTGTGTGGCTGACTGGGAGCTGCAGCCTATGCATTTCTACTGAAGGTATATCACTTTTGCACCATCGTAAAGTCGAAAAATTATAAGTGAAACCATTGTGAATTGGGTACTGTCTATAGTTTGCACACTTTGAGTTTGCATTAATGTCCTTTGTTACTTAAATATCTAGTTTATAGCTTACTTTTAGAGTAAGTGTCCAAGACTTTTGCAGTGAGTTTTCCTTACTATACATCCTATTGACCTACCTATTGTAGGCTACATTTTCCAGCTTGAATGCTGACTGATATACCATTTTCAAGACACAAGATCTCCCAAATTTATTAAGAGATCACTAGTGACTATCTGATGATAGCATAGGACTGATGATATAGAGATGAATAAGACCCAGTCCTGCTGCCACCCTAAAGGAACTTAGCCCCATAGGAGACAAACAAACCAATGTGTGATTACTGCATGGTGTTTTGAATAAGCATGTGGGCTCTGGAGGCAAGTGACAGGGGATGAGTTGGCTCTAGACTTACTTGTTTTGTGAACATGGACAAGTTAGGCACCCTTTGAGAGGAACATTGTGCAATGGGCTAAGGAGCTAGATTGAGTGGTGCTCATTGCACAACAACGATATATTTAGGAAGAATGCCCCAAAAGGATATTTAGGATTGATTAGGAATACAAGGCAACCACTTAGTACAATACTGCTGTGGGTCAGGATGGTAGCAGTAAAAATAAGAAGACGGAGGCAAAAGTTACTTGGCCAGTGGAATCATCTGGAAGTGTTGGTAAACTGGAGAAGAATAGGGAATGGTAAAGAAATAAGTGACAAACTTTCTGGTCTTGCATGATTATTCCAGAGCAGGATGATCTTTCTTCTCTCTGAATTCCTGTTGAGCAATAGTTAGCTCCAAACAGTAACCCATTTCTTTATCTCTAATTCTTTAAGATGTTCAATTCTGTCCTCTTCCCACTTAGAATAAATGATAGGTCCTTAAAGAAAAAACAATGACAATGTGCTTTCTATCACCCAGAGTTTTCCATATATTTCACATACACAGATATTTAACAGATTTCTTTGATAAATCTAGATATATTTTTAAATATTCTTCAAAAATGATGTATTACCTCAAGTCAGATTAATAAGAATTTAATAAATATTTCTAACTAAATTATTTGCTTTCCAAAATATCAACTTGATAAGTATTAGCTATTAAGTGTAATAAAAATATAATCTTACCTTCAAGAATTTGATCTTTTGCAGTTTCAAAGTAGTAACCATCTTGCTAATCCTCTTTAGTTATAAAGAGTTAGTGATAGCTTGATGATTTGAATTGAGACTGATTTAATTGGATTTTATGATTAAGTGGACTAAGAGTAAATATGCAATATAACTCATAATAATATCTAAAACTCCATTTTTTGATTCTTCTCTTAATGGAGGGCTTATTGCATGATTAGAAAATGAAAGTGCAGGGAGATGTCATCATCATGGTGGCACAAGAGGATCTTTTTGTGTCTCCAGTGAAAATATACAGTAAGTAAAATATCCATAAACCAACAAAGGCTACATTGCACAACACACCAGAATTCCAGAAAGATCCACACATCAATATGTACAAAGGAGGGTGGATTCAGCACATTGAGGGAGCTAAATGAAGGAATAGCAGCAGCAGAGCCCAAGATTCTAGATACCTGGCTGTGGCAGCTAAGCCAGCCACCCCTAGCCCCAAAGAACTTGGTGGCCAGCAACAGAGCCACAGGTGTGACTCCAGTCATCCAGCTGCTGTGACACCTGCAGCCACAGGAAGCAGAACAGTTTCAGAAGTGGAGCCCCATACTCAGGCCTCCCAGCTGTGGCTCAGAGATGGGTAGCAGTGGCAAAGATACATATAGAACTCTTACATCCCAACTGCAGTGGCACCTCTGGCCACAATGTAGTTGGCAATAGCTGAGATGGTGCCCTGCATACCCAGCACCCTCCTTCCCCATCTGTGGTGGCAGAGCTTCTGACCCAGGTGATTATGGAGTGGCTGAAGTGTCAGCAATCCCTATGACCCTGGTAGCAAAGCCAGTGACCACAGTGACACAGGAAACAGCAAGTCATCAGTGAGCCACAGAAGTGCAGGCAGTGATGATGAGAGACACAGCAATACCCAAAATAGAGGCAGTGGAAGGTAGAAGATGCAGATATTTAAATATACCCAGAGGCAGCTCAAGTAAGAGAAACCAAAAACTAGTGCTATAGCACCACCTACTGAAAAACAAAAGAAAGACTTCTAATCTGCAAGCAGTTGAAAAGCTTGGATCAAAACAAACAGAGCTATATCTAAATAAAAAACATGTTTGCTACAACAAATGTACTGGCAGAGGAATAACTCAGTAAGCACTGCAAATAGCCACAGTACCATGACATCACAAAAAGAAAGCAATTCGCCAGGAACAAAACATAAATTCCCAGAAGATTGTGATCTGATACAGATTTCAAAATAGCTGTCATGAAGAATCTCAAAAAATCACAAAAAAAAAACCCTAAAAAAAAGCAGTTCAATAAGCTCAGGGGGAAAAAATCAATGGACAGAAAAATATTTTATGAAAGAGAGTGAAAATCTGAAAAAGAACTAAACAGAAATTCTGGAGCTGAAGAGCTCAATAATGAGAAGAAGCATGCATTAGAAAACGTTGGAAATAGAGCAAATCATATGGAAGAGAAAATTAGCAAGCTTGATGATAGAAACCTAGAAATTATGGAAATAGAAGAGGAGAGAGAAATAAGGCTATTAAAAAAGTAGAAATTCTAAGAGAATTATCTGACTCCATTAGAAGAGTCAACAGAAGATTAATGGGCATCCAAGAAGGAGAAGAGAGAGAGAAGAAAGCAGAGAGCTTATTTAAAGAAATAATAGCTGAGAACTTCCCAAGACTAGAGAAAGAACTGTATATACAAATTCGTGAAGCAAATAGAACACTCAATTATCTCAATGCAAAAACACTTTCTTCAAAACACATGATAATAAAACTGTCAAAAATCAATGACAAAGAAGGAATATTAAAAGTGTCCAAAGAGAAAAAGAAAATAACCTATAAGAGAATTCCCATTAAGCTATTAACAGATTTCTGAGCAGAAACTCTACAGGCGAAAAAAGAGTGGAAAAATATATTCAAAATATTGAAAGATAAAATCTGTTACCCATGAATACTCTATCCAGCAAGGTGTATCTTTCAGATATGAAGGAGAAATACAGGCTTTCACAGCAAACAAATTCTCAGGGAGTTCTCTGCTATTAGGCCTGCCTTACAAGAAATGTTGAATGGAGCTTTTCTATCAGAAACAAAAGGCAAAAGTATACAAAGCTTTAAGCAAGGTGATAAATAGAATCAGAAAAGTGCAAATTACAATTAATTATAAAATAAAGGTTAAAAATAAAGGAAGCATTTAAAATAACTCTACTTCAATTTGCTAATAAACTCACAACACAAAAAAGGGATAATTTGTGCCAACGAAACCATATAAAAACAGAGGAAAGACCAGAGCTGTATAGGCAAATAAAGATAAAAGACTATCAGCAGAAAAAGGACTACATCATCTATGAAACTTTTTAGACAAATTACATGGTAATCCAAAACAATAATTCAGAGCAGAATCAAGAATAAAGAAGAAACAGAAACATTTCATAGAAAACCACGAAAATGAAATGGTAGACAGAAACACAAAGAAAAAGAAACAGTGAAAATTTAGAGCAACTGGAAAACAGAAGATAAAATAGCAGTACTAAATCCTCATACATTAATAATTACCCTAAATGTAAATGGATTAAATTAACCAATCAAAAGACACAGAGTGGCTGGATGGATTAAAAAATGAGACTCAACAATATACTGCCTCCAGGAGACCCATCTCAGCTCTAAAGACAAACATAGGCTCAAGGAGAAGAGGTAGAAAGATGATACTCCAAGCAAGTGGCAAGCAAATGAAAGTAAGTGTAGCCTAATTCTACCAGACAAAATAAGACTTCAAGATAAAAAAATAACTAGAGACAAAGGTGGACATTACATAGAGATAAAGACAATTCACCAAGAAGATATAATATTTATTAATGTATGTGCACACAACATAGGACCACCAAAGCACATGAAGCAATTATTAACAGATCTAAAGGGAGAAATTGACAGCAAAACAATAATACTGAAGGAGTTTAACACTTACGTTAATGGATATGTCATCCAGACAGAAAGTTCACAAGAAATCTTCAGCCTTAAATGAAACATTAGACCAGTTGAATTTAACAGATATACAAAATATTCTATCCATAAGCAGCAGAATACACATTCTTCTCAAGTGCACATGGAACATTCTCAAGATAGACCATATGTTGGAAAGCAAAACTAGTCTCAATACATTTTTAAAAATTGAAATTATATTAAGAATCTTTTCTCACCACAATGGTATGAAAATAGAAATCAACTGAAAAAAGAAAGCTGGAAAAGTCACATATATGTGGAGAATAACAGCATGCTACTGAACAACTATTGGATCAAAAAAGGATGAAAAGGAGAAATAAAAAAAAAATACCTGGAGACAAATGAAAACAATATACCAAAATCTATGGGATGCAATGAAGGTGGTACTAAGAAGAAAGTTAACAGCAATTCAGGCCTACCTCAGAAAACAAGAAAAATCTCAAATAAACAATCTAACATTATATCTAAAAGAACTAGAAAATGAAGAACAAACAAAGCCCATAGTCAATAGAAGGAAGGAAATAATTTTAAAAAAGAGCAGAAATAAAGAGAATATACACTACAAAGACAATACCAAAAGATCAATGAAACAAAGAGCTGGTTCTTTGAGAAGACAAAAACAAAACAAAACAAAATAAAAAAAACAACCTTTTAGTTAGACTCACTAAGAAAAAAGCAAGAAGTCTCAAACAAATAGAAGAAATTACAACATATGCCACCAAAATGCAAAGGATTGTCAGAGAATACTATGAAAATTTATATGCCAATTAATTGGATAACTTAGAAGAAATGGATAAATTCTTACTATACAACCTTCCCAAACTGAATCAAGAAAAATCTGAATAGACTGATCAGTAGTAAGGAGATTAAAACAGTAAAAAACAAACAAAAAAACAACCTCTCAGAGCCAGCCATGATGGCCTAATGGTTAGATTCTGGTATGCTCACTTTGGCGGCCCAGGTTCCGTTCCTGGGCACAGAACCACACCACTGTCAGTCTGTCAGTAGCCGTGTTGTGGGGCAGCTCACATAGAAGAATTAAAAGGACTTACAACAAGAATATAGAACTATGTACTGGGGCTTGAGGAGCAAAAACAAAGAAAACTCCAGGGCCACACAGCTTCTATGGTGAATTTTACCAAACATTTAAAAAAGATTTAGTATCTATCCTTCTCAAAATTTTCCAAAACATTGAAGAGGAGGAGCTACTTCCTAATTCATTTTATAAGGCCAACGTTATCCTGATACCAAAACCAGACAAAGAAAACACAAAAAGGAAAATTAGATGACAATATCACCTATAAACATACATGCAAAACTCCTCAAAAAAATTTTAGCAAACCAAATACAACACTATATTAAAAAGTCATACACGATAATCAAAGGGATTTATTGCAGGGGTGCAAGGATGGTTTAACATCAGCACATCAATTGATGTGATACGCCATATTAACAAAATAAAGAATAGAAATTACATGATCATCTCAATAGATGCAGAGAAAGCACTTGTCAAGATTCAGCATGCATTTATGAAAAATACTCACAATAAAAAGGGTATAGAAGAAGAAATCTCAAAATAATAAAGGCCATATATGACAAACCCATAGCTAACGTTATACTTAATGGTGAAAACCTGAAAACTATCCCCTGAGACAGGAACAAGGCAAGAATGCCATTCTTACTCAACATAGTACTGGAAGTCATAGCCAGAGTAAATAGACAAAACAAACAAACAAAAAACAATAAAGGTATCCAGAATGAAAAGGAAGAAGTAAAACTGTCACTATTTATAGATGGCATAATTTTATATCTAGAAAACCCTAGAGAATCCACCAAGAAACTATTAGAAATAAATAGAGGGGTCGGCCCCGTGGCCAATGGGTTAAGTTCATGCACTCTGCTGTGGCAGCCCAGGGTTTTGCTGGTTCAGATCCTGGGCACGAACATGGCACCACTCAGGCCATGCTGAGGTGGCGTCCCACGTGCCACAACTAAAAGGACACACAACTGAAATATACAACTATGTACTGGCGAGATTTGGGGAGAAAAAGCAGAAAGAAAAAAAGAAATAATAAATAGAAACAGTAAAGTTACAGAGTACAAAATCAACATAGAAAAATCAGCTGTGTCTGTATACAATAACAACAAACTAGCAGAGAAAGAACAAGAATATAATCCCATTTATAATCACAGTTATAAAAAATAAAATATCTAGGCATAAACTTAACCAAGGAAGTGAAAGAACTGTACGCTGAAAACTAGAAGACATTTTTGAAAGAAATTGAGGAAGACACCATGAAATGGAAACATACTCCATGCTTGTGGATTAGAAGAATTAACAATATTAAAATGTCTACGTTACCTAAAACGACCTACAGATTCAATGCAACCTCTATCAGAATCCCATTGACATGTTTCAGGGAAATAGAACAAAGAATACTAAAATTTATATGGAACAGCAAAAGACCCTGAATAGACAAAGCAATCCTGTGGAAAAAGAACAAAGCTGAAGGGATCACACTTCCTGATTTCGAGATATACTACAAAGCTATAGCAATCACAACAGCATGGTACTGGAGCAAAAACGAACACACAGATCAATGGAACAGAACTGAGAGCCCAGAGACAAAACCATGCACTTATGGACAGCTAATCTTCAACAAAGGAGCCAACAACATACAACGTCGAAAGGAAAATCTGTTCAATAAATGGCATTGGGAAAACTAGACAACCATGTACAAATAGTGAAAGTAGATCATGATATTACACCATACACAAAACTTACCTCAAAATGGATTGAAGACTTGAATGTAAGTCCTGAAATCATAAAGCTCCTAGAAGAAAACAAGAAGTATGTTCTTTGACATCAATCTTAGAAGAATCTTTTCAAATGTCAGGTCTACTCAAGCAAGGAAAACAAAAGGAAAATCAAATGAGTGGTACTACATCAGAGTAAAAAGCTTCTGTATGGCAAAGGAAACCAACAATAAAACAAAAAGACAACCCACCAACTGGGAGAAAATATTTGCAAATCTTATATCAAAACAGGGGTTAATTTCCAAAATACATAAAGAACTCATACAACTCAACATAAGAAAATGAACAACCCAATCAAAACATGGGCAAAGGATCTGAACAGACATTTTTCCAGAGAGGGTACATAGATGGCCAACAGGCATATGAAAAGATGTTCAACATCACTAAATCTTAGGGAAATGCAAATCAAAACCACAATGAGACATCACCTCACACTCGTCAGAATGGCTATAATTAATAAGACAAGAAGTAAGTGTTGGAGAGGGTGTGGAGAAAAAGGAACCCTCATACTCTGCTGGTGGGAATGCAAACTGATGCAGCCACTGTGGAAAACAGTATGGATATATCTCAAAAGATTAAAAGGAGAAATACCGTATGATCCAGCTATTCCACTACTGGGTATTTATCCAAAGAACATGAAATCAATAACTCAAATTTATTGCAGCATTATTCACAAAAGCCAAGATGTGGAATCAACTCAAGTGCCCATCAACCAATGAAGAGATAAAGATGTGGTATATATGTACAATGGAATACTACTGAGCCATAAAAGTGATGAAATTGTGCCATTTGCAACAACATGGATCGACCTTGAGGGTATTATTCTAAGCAAAATAAGTCAGACAGAGAAAGACTAATACCATATGAGTTCACTCATGTGTGGAAGATAAACAAACACATAGAGAAGGAGAACAGATTCATTACCAGAGGGGAAGGAGGTGGGGGGAGGATAAAAATGGTAAAGGAGTCCCTATGTTTGGTGACAGATAAAAACTAGACTATTTGTGGTGAGCATGATAAAGTCTATAAAGAAACTGAAATATAATAATATACTGAAATTTACACGATGTTATAAGCCAATATGACCTCAACAAACTAATTTTTTAAAAGTGATATATTCATGCAAAAAATAAAAGGTTATAAACTGTATGATTCTATTTGTATGACATTCCGTAAAATGCAAAACTATGAGGATGGAGAACACATCAGTGGTTGCCAGGTGTTAGAGGAGGGGGAAATGTTTGATGACAAATAGGCATCACTAAGGAGTTTTTTGAGCAATGGAGTCATTCTTTATCCTTAATGTTGTGATGGTTACATAAATCTTTACATTGGTGGAAACTCTTAGAACTGTACATCAAAAATAATATTTAATTTAAAAGAAAGAGAAAATAGATAGCTCCGTATAAGGTGGGAATTATGATATTGTACAAGAAGGAGCCTGCTCCAAATATTCCCTTCCATTGTAAATGTGGAAACATATTACAGCCTCTCAAGCCGATGTTATGTCATTATTAGACACATGGTAATAGTATCAATAGGGCAAATAGGCTTTGGCTTTCTTCCACTCAATTTTAGTCAGTTTATGGTAAATGAATCCTGAAAAATACTTTTTAATTTTTTATTGAGATAAGATTGATTTAAAACATTGTATAAATTTCAGGTGTACATCATTATATTTTGACTTCTATATAAACTATATCGTTATCCCCACAAAATGTCTAGTTTCCATCCATCACCATATACGTCTCCCTTTTTACCCTTTTCACCCTTTGCCTATTCCCTTTCTCCCATGGTAACCACCAATCTGTTCTGTTTGTTTATCTTCCACGTATGAGTCAAATCATATAGCACTTGTCTTTCTCCGTCTGACGTACTTTGCTTAGCTTAGTACTCTCAAAGTCCAACCATAATGTCACAAATAGCAAGATTTCATCTGATTTTATGACTGAGTAGTATTCAACTGTATATGTAACCACATCTTTTTTATTCACCTCTTGATGTGCAGTTAGGTTGTTTCCAAGTCTTGGCTATTGTGAATAATGCTGCAATGAACATAGGGGTGCATATATTTTTTTGAATTAGTATTCATGTTCTTTGAATAAATGCTCAGGCGTGGAATATATTTGGATCATATGGTAGTTCTATTTTTAATTTTTTGAGGAATCTCCTTACTGTTTTCCATAGTGGCTGCAACAATTTACATTCCTAGCAGCAGTGTACAAGGGTTCCCTTTTTTCCACGTCCTCTTCAACACTTCTTATTTCTTGTCTGTGAAAAATAGTCATTCTGACAGACATATGTTATCTCATTGTGGTTTTGATTTGCATTTCCCTAAGATTTAGTGATGTTGAACATCTTTTCATATGCCTGTTGGCCATCTATGTACCCTCTCTGGAAAAATGTCTGTTCAGATCCTTTGCCCATGTTTTGATTGGGTTGTTCATTTTCTTATGTTGAGTTGTATGAGTTCTTTATGTATTTTGGAAATTAACCCCTGTTTTGATATAAGATTTGCAAATATTTTCTCCCAGTTGGTGGGTTGTCTTTTTGTTTTATTGTTGGTTTCCTTTGCCATACAGAAGCTTTTTACTCTGATGTAGTACCACTCATTTGATTTTCCTTTTGTTTTCCTTGCTTGAGTAGACCTGACATTTGAAAAGATTCTTCTAAGATTGATGTCAAAGAACATACTTCTTGTTTTCTTCTAGGAGCTTTATGATTTCAGGACTTACATTCAAGTCTTCAATCCATTTTGAGGTAAGTTTTGTGTATGGTGTAATATCATGATCTACTTTCACTATTTGTACATGGTTGTCTAGTTTTCCCAATGCCATTTATTGAACAGATTTTCCTTTCGACGTTGTATGTTGTTGGCTCCTTTGTTGAAGATTAGCTGTCCATAAGTGCATGGTTTTGTCTCTGGGCTCTCAGTTCTGTTCCATTGATCTGTGTGTTCGTTTTTGCTCCAGTACCATGCTGTTGTGATTGCTATAGCTTTGTAGTATATCTCGAAATCAGGAAGTGTGATCCCTTCAGCTTTGTTCTTTTTCCTCAGGATTGCTTTGTCTATTCAGGGTCTTTTGCTGTTCCATATAAATTTTAGTATTCTTTGTTCTATTTCCCTGAAACATGTCAATGGGATTCTGATAGAGGTTGCATTGAATCTGTAGGTCGTTTTAGGTAACGTAGACATTTTAATATTGTTAATTCTTCTAATCCACAAGCATGGAGTATGTTTCCATTTCATGGTGTCTTCCTCAATTTCTTTCAAAAATGTCTTCTAGTTTTCAGCGTACAGTTCTTTCACTTCCTTGGTTAAGTTTATGCCTAGATACTTTATTCTTTGTTGTGATTTTAAATGAGATTGTATTCTTCACTTCTTTCTGCTAGTTTGCTGTTAGTGTATACAAACACAACGGATTTTTCTATGTTGATTTATACCCTGCAACTTTACTGCCTTTATTTAGTATTTCTAATAGTTTTTTGGTGGATTCTTTAGTGTTTTTATATATAGAATCATGTCATCCAGAAATAGGGACTGTTTTGCTTCTTTCTTTCCAATTTTGATCCCTTTTCTTTCTTTTTCTTGCCTAATTGCTCTAGCTAAATCTCCCAGTACTATGTTGAATAAGAGTGGCAAGAGTGTGCATCCTTGTCTTTTATCTTCTCTCAGAGGAATAGCTTCCAGTTTTTCACCATTGAGTATGATGTTGGCTGTAGGTTTGTCATATATGGCCTTTATTACGTGGAGATACTTTCCTTCTATCTCCTTTTCATTTAGAATTTTTATAATAAATGAATGTTTGGTTTTGTCAAATGCTTTCTCTGTATCTATTGAGATGATCATGTGATTCTTATTCTAAATTTTGTTAATACGGTGTATTGCATTGATTCATTTGCAGATGTTGAAATATTTCTTCATCCATGGAGTAAATCCCACTTGATCATGGCGTATGATCTCTTAATGTATTGTTGTGTTCAATTTGCTAATATTCTGTTGAGGATTTTTGCACCTATGTTCATCAGCAATCTTGGCCAGTATTTTCCATTTTTGTGTGGTACGTGTCTGGCTTGGGTATCAGGGTAATGTTGGCCTCATAAAGTGAGTTAGGGAGCACACCATCATCTTCAATTTTTCATAAGAGTTTGAAAAGGATAGGGATTAAATCTCTTTAAATCTTTGGTAAAATTCACTAGAGAAGCCATCTGGTCCTGAAGTTTTGTTTTTTGGGAGAATTTTAATTAGTATTTCTATTTCTTTAGCTATGATTGGTCTCTTCAGATTCTCTATTCTATTCTCCTTTTATTTTTTTAAAGATTGTCCCTGAGCTAACATCTATTGTCAATCTTTTTCTTTCTTCTTCTTCTCCTCCCTAAAGCCCCTCAAGACATAGTTGTATATTCTAATTGTATGTCCTTCTATTTGTGCGTTTATTCTTGATTCAGGTTTGGGAGGTTGTATAATTTTAAGAATTTATCCGTTTCTTCTAGGTTATCCAGTTTGTTGGCAAAAATTTTTCATAGTATTCTCTTATATTCTTTGTATTTCTCTAGTGTCCGTTGTAACATCTCCTCTTTCACTTATGATTTCATTTGAGTCTTCTGTCTTTTTTTTTTTTTTTTAGTGAATCTGGCTAAGGGTTTTCAATTTTGTTTATCTTCTCCAAGAGCCAACTCTTAGCTCTATTGATCCTTTTCTTTAGTCTGTATTTTTCTTATTTCTGCTCTGATTTTTATCCTTATGACTTTGACTTTGTATGCTCTTTTTCTAGTTCTTTTAGGTATAGTGTAAGATTGTTATTTGATATTTTCCTTGTTTATTGAGGTATGTCTGTACCACTTTAAACTTCCCTCTTAGTATAACTTTTGCTGCATCCCATAAATTTTGGTATGCTGTGTTTTCATTTTCATTTGTCTCCAGGTATTCTTTTTCTCTTTTGATTTCTTCATTGATCCAATAGTTATTCAGTAGCATGTTGTTTAGTCTCCACATATTTGTGACTTTTCCCTTTTTTCTTGTAATTGACTTCTAATTTCATAACACTGTGGTTGGAAAAGATGTTTGATATGATTTCAATCTTTTTAAATCTTTTGAGACTTTATTTATTACCTAACATATGGTCTATCTTTAAGAGAGTTCCATGTGTTGGGGACAGCCCCATGGCATAGTGGTTAAATTTGGCATGTTCCACCTCAGTGACCTGGGCTCATGGGTTTGGGTATGGACCTTCACCACTCATCCATCACACTGTGGTGGCAACCCACATATAAAGTAGAAGAAGATTGGCACACATGTTAGCTAGGGCTCATCTTCCTCAAGCAAAAAATGAGGAAGATTGGCAACAGATGTTAGCTCAAGGCTAATTTTCTCCAGAAAAAGAAAAGAAAGGAGAATATTCCATGTGCACTTGAGAAGAAGGTGTATTCTGCTGTTTTGGGATGGAATGTTCTATGTATATCTGTTAAGTCCATCTGTTCTAGTGCTTCATTTAAAACCACTGTTTCCTTGTCGACTTTCTGGATGATCTATCCATTGAGGTACATAGAGTGTTAAAGTCCCCTACTATTGTTGTGTTGCTGTCAATTTCTTCCTTTAGGCTTGTCAACAGTTGCTTTATATATTTTGTGCTCCCGTGTTAGGTGCATATATATTAATAAGTTCTATGTCTTCTTCATGCAGTGTCTCTTTTATCATTATATAATACCCATATCATTCTCTTGTTATCTTTTTTGACTTCTAGTCTGTTTTGTCTGATATCAGTATGGCTACATTCAGTTTCTTTGGCTTGCCACTTGCTTGGAGTATCGTCTTCCATCCCTTCACTCTAAGCCTATGTTTGTCTTTAGAGCTGAGATGTATTTCCTAGGGTCAGCATATCATTGGGTCTTGTTTTTTAATCAATCCCACTGCTCTGTGTCTTTTGAATGATGAATTCAATCAATTTACATTTAGAGTGATTATTGATCTATGAGGGATTAATATTGCCATTTTATCTTTACTTTCTGGTTGTTATATTTTCATTGTTTCTTTTTCCTTGAATTTCTGTCTGCCACTTCAGTGTGGTGGTTTTCTGTGATGCTTTCCTCAATTTTCTCTTTATTTATAATTTGTGAGTCTGTTCTGATTTTTTGTTTTACGGTCACCATGAGGTTTGTATAAAAGATCTCATAGATGAGATAGTCCTTTTTCTGATAGGCTCTTATCTTCATTAGCCTATGCAGGTTCCATACTTTTGCTCTTCCCCTTCTGTTTTATTGTCAAAAATTATTCTTTTTTGTGTTCTGAGTTTGTGACCAAATCAAATTGGTTACAGTTATTTTTGATGATTTCTCTCTATCATTTATGCAATAATTGTTTGCTAACCTATTCTGATATTGAGTTGCAATCTTATGATTCCGTCTGTCTACTTATCTCCTTGCTCAAAGCTTTGGCAACCTTTGCCTTTCTATGTCAGGCAGGAAGGCTCCTTTCAACAATTCTTGTAAGGCAGTTACTAGCGGCAATGAACTCCCTCAGCTTTTGTTTGTCTCAGAAACTTTTTACTTCTCTGTCATATCTGAAGGATAATTTTGCTGGATAGAGTATTCCATGATGATGGATTTTAGCTTGCAGTACTTTTTTGTTTAAAGGTTGGCACCTGAGCTAACATCTGTTGCCAATTTTCTTCTTCTTCTTCTTCTCCTTCTCCTTCTCCTTCTCCTTCTCCTTCTCCTTCTCCTTCT